>NW_011494945.1:2554329-2558876 GCF_000754665.1 Bison bison bison | reverse complement strand
GGACTGCAGCCTTCCAGGCTCCTTCATCCATGGGATTTTCCAGGCAAGAGTACTGGAGTGGGGTGCCATCGCCTTCTCCGCGCTTAACCCTATTACTCCTTAAATATATACCACCTGACACTGCCAGCTCCCAAACCAATGCCTAAAAATAGTATTACATTTAATTAAATAATAAAATATCATTTCTACTGGAATACAGACATAACTACTAAAATTTAATATTAAATAGGTATTTATGATTCCGTGTGATATTTTTCAACAACTTCCCTCTCCCTATTTTTTGATGAACTTTTTGGTCTTTTTTTCTGCCCATGGGCTAGCACCAAAATTTAGGCCTGGCAATTTAGAAACGGTGAGACCCTAAAGACTCAATATTTCAAATTGTCAATAACTTTGTTCAAAAGATTTGATTTTACAACACTAGCTAAAACCAAGCATTGGGCAGCTGAGTAGTTTCTTCCTAGCCAGAGTTCCACGGGGTTGGTTAAGGTGGGTTTCGTTTCTAACGAGTTGCTGTCATCTATGTCCACACACATGAGAAAGCGCCTGAGTCTTGTCCTGGTGTCTGTCCCTATGCAGGTGCGAGTGGGTGTGTAGGATGGGCAACGTACTACAGACTCAAGGATGAAGAGGAGGCCCTTGGACCATGACCCATGACTCGTGCGAGTGGGTGTGTAGGATGGGCAACGTACTACAGACTCAAGGATGAAGAGGAGGCCCTTGGACCATGACCCATGACTCGTGCGAGTGGGTGTGTAGGATGGGCAACGTACTACAGACTCAAGGATGAAGAGGAGGCCCTTGGACCATGACCCATGACTCGTGCGAGTGGGTGTGTAGGATGGGCAACGTACTACAGACTCAAGGATGAAGAGGAGGCCCTTGGACCATGACCCATGACTCGTGCGAGTGGGTGTGTAGGATGGGCAACGTACTACAGACTCAAGGATGAAGAGGAGGCCCTTGGACCATGACCCATGACTCGTTTTGAATCTTACAAGACAGAAATAGTCATCTCAACTGAAAAGAAACTGGGGGACTTCCTACTGTGAGACAATCCCACTTTCAGATTCTACATCTTATGAAATATAGATGAATAAAACAAAATCAGCCTTCTGGTGTTTATAACCTACCAGCAAAAGCAGACATACATACATGTAATTATAAGAAAAGAAATGGACATGCTTTTATCTGTGATGGCATGTTCTCAGGCAGTTTGGCAGCTTTTTATATTTAAGGTACATTTGACTTTAGTTACACAAGTTAAGGTCTCCACAATCAAAGTCAAGGTAAAGACGGTAAAGGCTGCCTAGGACAGAGCAACAAAGTCGCAAGCAAAAGTGAGTCAAGTGCACAGTGTCGTCAGGGAACAGAGGGGGACCTGCGGTGCTGGAACAAGGTCCACATGGGCAGCCGGGGACGAGAAGGCTGACTGCATGGTGCTTGCTTGCTTCACTGAATCCTGGGACTGAATCCTTAAATCTATGGGAAATGTGGGGAAGAAAATAGTCAGATCAATGATTACATATCACATAAGTGTAGAGACCAGTGGACAGGGTGAGAGGCTACACAAATGGAAATGGACTAGGAAGCCATTTATAACCTCAGGTAGGGTGGAAACCAGAGAGAGAGTGAGTTGAGAAGCTTTTGTGTCAACACTGACAGCAGCTGGAGATCCATCAGATGACAGTGTTTAAAAAAAAAAAGGCTCAAGATGGGGACCGTGAGCCACGATGGTACAGAGGTGTCCGGCTCAGATGAAGGTGGCTGATACTAGTCCAGATAGAGAGTTCTGAGGAGCAGGTATAGGGGGGAAAGACTGCATTTGGTCTGATAATCAAGTAGTTCATACACAAGAGTATCCGTGAGGTGAGGAGAGCCATGTGAGTGTAATGCACACTGCGGGATGCTACAGGCCACTAGCACACTGAGCATTTCAATGCATCTACTCTGTACTGACGGCTGCTGCTGCTGCCACTGAGTCGAGTCAGTCGTGTCCGACTCTGTGCGACCCCATAGATGGCAACCCACCAGGCTCTGCCGTCCCTGGGATTTTCCAGGCAAGAACACTGGAGTGGGTTGCCATTTCCTTCTCCAATGCATGCAAGGGAAAAGTGAAAGTGAAGTCGTTCAGTTGTGTCCTACTCTTTGTGACCCCATGGACTGTAGCCTACCAGGCCCCTCCGTCCATGGGATTTTCCAGGCAAGAGTACTGGAGTGGGGTGCCATATCCTTCTCTGACTGACGTATGAGTAACTATAAAATACACACTAGATTTCAAAGACTTTATACAGAGAAAAGAATGTAAAATAGTTCATTAACAATTTTTATGATGATTACATGGTGAAATAATATTTTGGACATTCAGTTCAGTTCAGTCACTCAGTCGTGTCCGACTCTTTGCAACCCCATGAACCGCAGCACAACAGGCCTCCCTGTCCATCACCAACTCCCAGAGTCCATACAAACCCATGTGCATTGAGTCAGTGATGCCATCCAACCATCTCATCCTCTGTCATCCCCTTTTCCTCCTGCCCTCAATCTTTCCCAGCATCAGGGTCTTCTCAAATTAGTCAATTCTTCGCATGAGGTGGCCAAAGTATGGGAGTTTCAGCCTCAGCATCAGTCCCACCAATGAACACCCAGGACTGATTTCCTTCAGAATGGACTGGTTGGATCTCCTTCCAGTCCAGGGGACTCTCAAGAGTCTTCTCCAACACCACAGTTCAAAAGCATCAATTCTTCGGTGCTCAGCTTTCTTCACAGTCCAACTCTCACATCCATACATGACCACTGGAAAAACCATAGCCTTGACTAGACGGACTTTTGTTGGCAAAGTAATGTCTCTGCTTTTCAATATGCTGTCTAGGTTGGTCATAACTTTCCTTCCAAAGAGTAAGTGTCTTTCAATTTCATGGCTGCAATCACCATCTGCAGTGATTTTGGAGCCCAGGAAAATAAAGTCAGCCACTGTTTCCACTGTTTCCCCATCTATTTGTCATTTTGGACATAATGGGGTTAATTAAAATAAATTTTAATGAAATTATATTTCTGTTTCCTTTTACTTTTTTTAAATGTGACTACAAGAAACTTACTTTTACATATCTGTCTCATATTTTTATTGGACAGTGCTAATGTGAGGAACTTTTAATAAAATATTGAGTTTAAAAAAATTCCCCTCCAGGGGTTTGGGGGAAGAATGGATACATGGGTATGCATGGGAGTCCTTTCACTGTTCACCTGAAACTACCACAACATTGTGAATTGGCTGTACTCCAATACCAAATACAAAGTTTAAGTTACAGAAGAAAGAAAGGAATAGAGCCTCAGAGTCCTGTGGGACAATTAAAAAATAATAATAAATTTATTTAAAAAAAAATCTCCAAAAATATAATTTCTACTACTGAATTATGGTAAATCTATGAAATTGTTTCTTTCTATCATGTCTATGTGTGTAACCTTGTATCTCATTCATGTATTAAACGGCATGTTTATGTTTCAGTGTGAAAGGGCTCTGATTACGAAAGTGAATCATAAGAACAAAATCTCTAAGAGTTTCAGGGTGAAAGTAAAATGGGACCAGAGACATCCAGGAAGCTGGTGGGATGGCAGGCACAGCAGACTTAGAGGAAGGGTTCTGCATGTACTGCCTGCTCCCCATGGAGCCCCCGTGACCTCAGTCAACAGTGGCTTCCCTGACTTCATTGTCCTCACCTGCAAAATAACTGGGCTACCCTCCTTCAGTTTCTATGACTTGATGCTATCGTTTCATGAAACACAAAGGACTACATCATGTTTATACGCATTGATAGTATTTGGCTAGAAGAAAGGGATAGAATTCCATAGTGGGAAGTGGGTGAGCATTTACAGAGGCACCAACTCCAAAAGGAAAAAAACTTTTAAGGAGAATGATACGTAGACCGGGCATTTTAAGGTAGATTTATGGAGGGAAAGCTTGAAAACACTTGAAGGTAAATCGCAGAAAATTTCCAATGCCAAACTAAGGAAACAGAACTTACCCTCTGTGTAAGTGGTTCTCAACACCCACTGCCCCCCAGAAGCATCTGGCAATCTCTAGAGACACTTGGTTATCACAACTAGAAAATGAATGGCTGCAATCAGTAGCAAGAGGGTAGAGGTCAGAGATGTTGCTCAGTATTCTATGGAGCACAGCCCACCATCCAAGCAAAGAACTACCTGGCCCAAAATGTCAGTAGTGCCATGGTTGAGAAACCCGGTTCTAGGTAATAGGGAGCAATTCCAGATCAGTGACTCAGTCAGCAGATTGCCTCTCTTCTGTCCTCAGCCATGTGTAGTAGATATCTATGCTATGCACTTTAACCTAGAGAACTGAACAATGTACACTCTGTCCCCTCATCTTACACAGACCATGGTTACAAATGTGCCTATTTTAAATAAAAATAATCATTACAGTATCAGGGAATTTACACTGCAGATACTTTTTAAGTTGATGCTTTACGGAACTATATTTAGCCTTGGAACTAGAACAGCAGTTAGTGGGCTGGACCAACCTGTTCTAATTAAAT
>NW_011494945.1:2523242-2554229 GCF_000754665.1 Bison bison bison | reverse complement strand
AAAGTTAATTTAGAAGTGACCTAAAAGTGAACCTTTTTGAAAGTCAGGAATGTGTTTGCACTAATTTGGGACTTTTTTTTCAATTTCTCTCTGTTAGAAGAGAGAGTGAAATGGTAAGAGCCAGAAATTATCTTCACTGAATATCCATCTGGAGGAATAAAATGATAGATATATTGGAATAACTCCAGCCCAATTTTTCAAAATTCAACAGGAGAGCTGTGGAATGAATTATTGTTTGTAAAACTCCTGGAATCCAGTAGGTTTTAACTAAATGGAACTTCTCCTACTCTTGTTTACCTATTCTGAGAAAAAGTGCACCTAGGACAAATTATCCTACCCTCTTGGAGAGGGGAATGGCAACACACGCCAGTATTCTTGCCCAGAAAATCCCAAGGACAGAGGAGACTAGTGGGCTATAGTCCATGGCGTCACAAAGAGTTGGACACAACCGAGAAACTGAGCATCATGCACGCTGGAAGCAGACATACATCTTGCAGGATTTTTGCTTTTCAAAGCTAAGCTCAATGTATCATTTTTAAATTTTGCATGTTTCCCTTTCCTACTTCCTTTAAGCTAAATGTAGCTTGAGGACAATGACTTGTAGAGCTATCAAGAAATACACAGGCACCACACTCTGTACCCAAACAGTTTTCCCTTATCTTTCCAGCAAATACAGAGTCTGTCTGGGTACTAATGGCCAAAGCACAGCAGAGCAGTAAAGCCAAGGAAGTGATTTTGCTTTGTCCTATGGCACTGATCAACCACTATACAGTGATAACTGTGAGACTGTTTTATCCCCAACACTGCCCTCTCCTCAGAATTCCAGCACTATCCAGTCGCCTGCCTCACTGGCACAACTATTTCGAGGGCTGTGCAATAGTGCAAACTCACTATGTACAAACCAAACCTCACTTCTATCCCCAGACCTGCTCCTCTGGCAGCTTCTGCATTTCTGCTGATGGCAATTCCACCCTTCCAGTTGTTCAGGCCAAAACCCATCACTGTATTACCTTAAAATTTCATCTGGAAACCAACTTTATACTCATGCCCTCTTCTTATGCTTTCTACCCTGGAGTGAGTCACTCTCCTTACATCACTGCAACTGCCATCTAACTGGTCTCTGTGCTTCCATTCCTGCCCCCAGAATCTAGTCTCATAAGAGGCACCAGGACAAACTTTTCTAAAACATAATCTGGATCATGTTACTCCACAAACCCTCCATGGGTATCCCATTTCACTCAGGGTAAAAATCCAAGTCTTCGAGATGGCCTACAAAGGCCTATACCAGGAGCTTCAAACAGTTTGTGCACAAAGCCAAAGAGCAAATATTGTTTGCTTCATGGTAAAAAAAAAAAAAACTGCTCTCCATCTCAACTACTTACTCAAGGCAGCAGCAGACAAGATATAAATGAATGGGCATGGTTAGTATTTGCAAAACAAAGCCATGGGCAAGATTTGGCTAGTCGGCCGTAATGCCCCACACCCTGTCTAACATTCTGCTTTCCTGCTTTATTTACCTCCATAGCACTTAATGCCATCTGCCATACAGTGTATTCACTTGTTTATTTTATGTATCCTCTAATTAGGGTATAAGCTGCATTGTCTCTTTCCTTTAAGCAGTATGTCCAGTATCTAGAAACCTTTCCTGTTACATGTTGTACTGAGCTGTGCTTAGTTGCTCAGTCATATCTGACTCTGTGTGGACCCCATGGACTAGAAGTCCACCAGTCTCCTCCATTCATGGAATTCTCAGGCAAGAATACTAGAATGGGTGGCCATGCCCTCCTTCAGGGGATCTTCCCAACCCAGGGATCAAACCCAGGTCTCCGGCATTGCAGGTGGATTCTTTGCCACCTGAGCCACCAGGGAAGTCCTTCTTATACACGATAGGCATTTAATAAATAGTTGTTAATGAATGAGGAAAGATGAAGATGCAGCCACGCAGGAGATCACTGGTCCACTAGCCGGTAGGTCACTGTACACGCACAAAGAGAAGCAAAACACACAGGCCCCTGTGTATGTTGTGAGGCCCCATCTCATCATACCCAGCAAATCTTTCTAAACTCTACCATCTACACTTCTTAATCATGAGGGTTACTGTAACCAGGATAACAGAAGGATTTCTTACATTTTGGTAACACCGTAGTTTTTCAAAATGACTCTCAATGGCTATTATTTCATTTCATCTGGACAAAAATCTTATAAGGAGTCAGAGAAAAATGTTAATATCCACAGTTACTAATTAAAAAGACAAGACAGAGAGATTAAATAACTTTCCAATGGTCAGAACTGGTGAGGCCTTCACAGAAACAAGCCTAGAACTGAGTGATCACTTTGCCCTGATGCATTTTTCTCCTCTCATACATTTGATTCAAGGTAGTCCAGGTTTCATGCTTCATAATAAAAGAGAATATATTCTGGGAGGTGGGAGATGAGAAGAACTTTGACCCCTGAGATACTTTGGCAAAGTTGTGGGAGACAGCAAGGCAATTAAATTCACCCATCCTTGAAAATAATAATCCTCTAGGTCTTCATAAAAGAATTATTGGGTGATAAATGAAAATTGGGTAGTAAGAATGAAGAATGGAAGGTACTATTTACTGGGAAGGTAGCAAAAACTTTGAAAAATAATCAAACTTTTAAACTTCTATGACCTTCATTTCTCCAGAGACACTCCCACTGGGTTTTGGCAGGGGTACTCGCAGTCTCAAAACACTCCTGCTTGTTCTTCCAGCTTCTTTCTTAATCAGGGGTTTGGGGAACCAGTGTCGGTTTTCTTAGTGGCAAAGAAGCAGGCAGGGAGATTTCTGAATTCCTATTCTGAGGTCAACCATTTCCTAAGGGAGAAATGGAAATGTGAAACACTTTTCAGCATGACATTCTGATTTATGACATTTGGTGTGTTGTGGCTTGTTTCTTTTGGAGATAGTGAAGTGAAAGTTGCTCAGTCATGTCCAACTCTTTGCAACCCCGTGGACTATACAGTCCATGGAATTCTATAGGCCAAAATACTGGAGTGGGTAGCTGTTCCCTTCTCCAGGGGATCTTCCCAATCCAGGGATCGAACCCAGGTATCCCACATTGCAGGCAGATTCTTTACCAGCTGAGCCACCAGGGAAGCCCAAGAATACTGGAGTGGGTAGCCTATCCCTTCTGCAGTGGATCTTCCCAACCCAGGAATCGAACCCAGGCCTCCCACCTTACAGGCAGATTCTTTACCAACTGAGCTACCAAGGAGAGAGCATCCATGAAAATTAAATACAAATACTCTTTACATCTTTCCAACCAACAACCAAAACATGTAGCATCTCAACACTTGAAATATACTTTGCAAATCGATACAAAAGAACATTTCAACAGCATCTGGTTTTCATCTTTGGTTTCTTCCCTTCCATTCATTGTTGCTAACAACATAGAAAAATCTTTATAATCAGCAATCTACCAGTAAAAATCCACCTTGTTGTTATTCAGTTGCTAAGTTGTGCAACCCCATGGACTGCAGCACACCAAGCTTCCCTGTCCTTTACTATCTCCCAGAGTTTGCTCAAATTCATGTCCACTGAGTCAGTGAGGCTATCTAACCATCTTATCCTCTGCTGCCACCTTCTCCTCCAGCTCTCACTCTTTCCCAGCATCAGGATCATTTCCAATAAGTCGGCATCAGGTGGAGCTTCAGCTTCAAAAGTTCTCTCCTGCTACCAAAATCACTCTGAGATCATGCTTCCCTTTACTAAAAGGTTGTTCTTTCCCTACAATGCAGTCCCTCTACATATCTACAAGCAAGTAACTCTGCATACCAACAAGCAACCTTTTACTATTTAAGTACGAAGATACCACCATAGAAGAATGTACTTGATATGTTTGTGGTGGGGCCCCATATCGGGTGGGGCTGGGATGGGGATCGAATACACTTCACAGAACAGTTGTCACTGAGCTGAGTTTTCAAAGATGAGAGGAACAGTCCCTACAGATGTAGAGAAAAGGACAATGGAGACAGAGGAAGAAAGTTAGGTGCCCAAGGGCCCTACCAGACAGTTCTACTTCTTAATTACCCAGTTTCTCCTGCCTCAAGGCACCCCAGGGCACATTTTGCTCTTTAGCTGTCAATTTAGTGCTTCTTATTCCTTCCTAACACTTAAATCTCCCTCTTTTAACTCCAAGGTGAGGCTAAAGATTTGAATTTCTTTGAATCCTTCAAAAATGTATTTGACATTGTAAAGGATTAAATATACTTGGTGCAAAAAACTAATAACTTTGTCTCTATATTCTTTATATTCCTTGAGTTCTTTAAGCTTGTAGTTGTCCATGATAAAATCCAAACTTTTTAGCAGGACATGCAAAGTCCAGTCTGGTCTGGAGCTAACCCACTCCTCTCTCTCAGCCTCATTTTCCCACCACTCTCAATGCCGCCTCCTCCCCTACTCTTTATTATAGTTCCGCAAACATACACTCACACACTTCCCTTAGGTTACAATAGTGTACTACTTGACATTCCTCCAGTTGGCCTTGTCTTGCTTCATGGATTCCTGAAACTTCACATCTTCCCTCTGTCTGTATTGCCCTTTCCTCCCTAATCTATGGGACCACCCCTCTTTTCAATCTCAGAAACTCAGCTCAGTGAGAACTGCTCAGTGAGGTCCATCCCATCCCCAGGGTGGGGTCACCACACCGGGCACATTCTTCTCTGGCGTATCTATCACATTCTAAAGTTACTAGTTTGTTTGTGTCTCTCTCCTACTGGACAATGAGATTCTTGACGTCCATGTCTTATTCATCATTGCTGGTCAGAAGTCTAATTAATGTGGCAAAAGTGAAAGTCAGTGTGTAAAAGTGAAAGACAGTCATGTCCGACTCTTTGCGACCCTGTGGACTGCAGCCCACCAGGCTCCTCTGTCCATGGGGATTCTCCAGACCAGAATACTGGAGTGGGTAGTCTATCTCTTCTCCAGAAGATCTTCCTGATCCAGGAATTGAACTGGGCTCTCCTGCATTGCAGGTAGATTCTTTACCAACTGACCTACCAGGGAAGCCCAATTAATATGGAATATTATACAAAGTTTTGAAAGGAATAAAAAAATTACAAATACAGAAGCAAGGGTCTCCCCCTCTCTTGGAAAATTTAAAAACTATTTAGATGGATTAGATATGTATATATTAAGAATATCTGTAAACAACTTGCATCAGTAAGGGTCCTGTCAGGAGACAGAAATCAGATCAGTAGTTTGAATAGAAAATAAAGTAATATAAGTAATTATTAATTCATAAAAGGAGGTGAACTACTAAAAGGACTAAAAGAGAACTCTAAGCGGTCTGGAGTTTCGCTGTGCAAAAAGGCAGCTACTACCTCTTATCTGAGGGAAAGGGACCCCAAACTGAAATGCAGATTTCTTCAAAGAGGGTGTGGTCTGAGAGTTCAATCAAAGCTACCACAGATATGGTCTATAAGAGGTACTCAGAAGCAGCCCCTGGTTGATGAAAGTGTACCCTGAGAATGTTGCTGGAACTTCCAGACTTCCACGCTGAATAACAAATGGAAGCCTGGAACCGGGAGGGAAGTATCAACCTGGCACTATCAACTTGTAGTATCCCTCTAGTGCCCTCTATTGGCAAAGTTGAGCATCACACCAGCAGCAAAGGAAAAATGTTTACAGGGTCCAGTTCATTTTCCCAAAGCAGGGCAGAGAAGGGTGGATTCAGAGCTGAAAGACAATAAAATGATCACTGACACAAGCTTCAAAGCAAAATTAAAGAATGGAAATTTATATACAGTATAATATAAAATTAATATAATAAAGAAGTACTGTGCTTAGTCACTCAGTCATGTCTGACTCTTTGTGAACCTATGGACTGTAGCCCACCAGGCTCCTCTATCCATGGGGATTCTCCATGTATTCAGCAAGTATTCAGTATTCAGCAAGAATACTGAAATGGACTGCCATTCTCTTCTCCAGGGGGTCTTCCCAACCCAGGCACTGAACCCAGGTCTCCCACACTGCAAGCAAATTCTTTACCATCTGAGCCACCAGGGAAGCCCCACAGAAGTACTAAGGCCAGTTAATCCATACTATTTCTAAAAGAAAACTGTAAAAGTCTTTTTTATTTTTTTTTAATAAACCAACAAAAATTTTAAAAGAGAGCCTTGCAAAAAGTAATACAGCTTGGTTCAAATCAATTACAGGTTTTTAAATCCCAGGAGTTAAACACATTACTTTTTCTTTTTTCTCTTTGAAATCTAATAAAAAGGAAGGTTTATGTAACCTGAAATGAGGAGTATGGAATATTTGAAATATTATCAGAATTGTCCCAGATGACCCTAACCAGAACCTGCAATAGGACATATTTTTCACACAGCAGAGTTACTTCTTTACTGCTTTTCAGAGTAATAAAGAGATGATGTATGTGTGCAGGCTCAGTTGCTCAGTCATTTCCAACTCTTTTGCAGCCCCATGGACTGTAGTCCACCAGGCTCCTCTGTCCATGGAATTCTCCAGGCAAGAACACTGGGTTGCCATTTTCTCCTCCAGGGCATGTTCCCAACCCAAGGATTGAACTCTGTCCCCTGCTTTGGCAGGTGAGTGTTAACCACCGAGCCACCTGGGAAGCTCCAAGAGATGATATGCTATGCTATGCTATGCTATGCTAAGTCGCTTCAGTCATGTCCAACTCTGTGCGACCCCATAGACAGCAGCCCACCAGGCTCCCCCGTCCCTGGGATTCTCCAGGCAAGAATACTGGAGTGGGTTGCCATTTCCTTCTCCAATGCATGAAAGAGAAAAGTGAAAGTGAAGTCACTCAGTTGTGCCCGACTCTTAGCAACCCCATGGACTGCAGCCTACCAGGCTCCTCTGTCCATGGATTTTCCAGGCAAGAGTACTGGAGTGGGGTGCCATTGCCTTCTCCGAAGAGATGATATAGAAGGCTAAAAATGAACAATGAGAAATAGGAACACAGAAATCTAATTTTTGGGAAGTAAACAATAATACTTCCACGTAATAGAATGAATGAATAAAATACATTTATATTCCAAGAAGGGACCAGTCAAACTTTCCTCTTAGACACTGGGTATAGGACAGAAACCCTTAGAGGATGAGAGAGTCATGACTTGGGTTCGTTTCCCTGAAATCTGGGCAACATAACCCATGTCTGCCCAGTATCTGTGTTACTTTGCCTAAACTGTTTCATTACCGACATGGATTCAGATGTTGTCAATCCAGTTCTGCATAGAGATGGTTTCATTTTTCAGGATGTGTAATCTGGAATCATGAAAGCGGTTGACAAGATAGGCATTTCATTCTAGAGTTTGGAAGACAGGAAGAACGCTGAGAACTCTGCTGAAATGACAAGCTGAAAAAGCTTTGCTAATGCAATTCATATTGAGTAACAAAGTCTCTTAAACATATAAATGTCAAAATACTGTCAGACAGATATTTGTTTCCAAGTGATACAATAGTATTTGAGAACTGACAGGCTATGGGGCTCTGGACATCACAGCACTGACATCAGGGGCATCGAATTCTGGTTGTATTTTTCCGCAGACTTTGGCAGCAAGGGCTATGACTATCTGTGACATGGCTTTGCCTGTTGGGTTTCTCTTCAGTTCAAAATCAGCACCACTCTCCTTACTGTGTTCTTTCTTCCTTATCGCCTCAATATCTGAAGATTTCTTTATTTGATTTACCTTGGACAACCTCCAGACACAGACCATTGGATTTTACTAAGAAACCGGCAGCACCCTCTGGAACTGCTTATTTTTTCTGGCAGAAAGGCACCCATGATGCATTGCTTCCTCTCACAAAGCTAATTAATTGCAGCGCCTGCACCATAGGACTCATCTTGAAAGGACAGGTCACTGAAAGAAAGTTGTTCTTTCCCTTGGGGGAGCATCTGGGAGCAATATTCCTGCATGTCGAATCTGTTAGCTCCTGTCTCAACCACACCAAGACACCTGGCCACCAGATTCACACGCCAGCTTGCCAAATCTCATCAGTTCATCGACAGCACAGAGGGCGTTTAGATTGGGGTGGCCCAAGGGTGGAATCCTCACCAGAAAAAATATCACATTCTATCCTTTTTCACTGAACAATGATTATCAGAGAAAGCTGAGCAGCCAATGGTTGTTGTTTTCCTTAGGGTCTGGTACACACTCATCTGGTCCCAGATCAATTTGTTGAGCATCTATTGCAAAAGTGAACTCAGATCATATTTCTTAAGTACTCATTAGACTTTCTTGGGCACCCAGATATGTTTTTCTCAAGGTAAATAGAGGCCACCTTAGTCATCCCTGAGCATTTCTGATGAGATTCATTACACAGCTTAGGAAGGATTGTTTATATGGTTAGATAATGTGCTGGAGATTTTTTAATGAGGCTCAGGTACTTTAGCTGTTGCCCAAGAATGCACTGCGGTTTCAATTCAAACCAGACTGCACTCATCAACACATGTTCTTTTGATGAATTTTTATTTATGTGAACTGACAAAGCACTGTGATTTTTCCATCAGTCATCAAATCTGCCCTTACACAGTTGGCAATAAATGTTTATTTTCTTCAGTAAGAATGATCTAAATATGCTTGCAACCTGCTGTTTGTTATGATGTTTTTATAACAATGGTAACTTCTTTTTAAAAAATCTGATTCAAACATTACACAGCTTTTCATTGGGTTCAAAACTAGGGAAGTCTCATTTTTGCAATTTTACTCCTATGACACTCACCAAGTACCTAATGATGTTAGATTGCTCTATCTCAACAGCTACTCAAGGCTCAAACACACTAAAGGAAATTTAAAAAGATAAGAAAAAAAGAATATCCTGGCCATTGATGGAAACAAGATGCAATAGATCTGCTCTCAATGAACATGACTATATGGGAAACCTGTGAAATATCAGGCTGATGTCTACAAATGCTCCTTATCAGGGCAATAATGAAGAAAAAGCTGATGAACACTGACATATGCCTCTCTCTAATTGCAAATACTACAACACGGGTTGCTATCACATCTTCCCACAGTTTAAAACCTCTCAACATTTCCCTATTACAGACAATTCCTTACTAAATCACAAACTCATTAGTCTAATATCCAAGGCTCCATATGCTCTCAAAACAATCCACTTATTTAGCTTTCTTTTTCAATCCCATTTTATAACTCTCCTGTTTCAGAAAACTAACCTTATCATTTCTTAAATTTCCTTGCCCCTCTGCCTTTGTTTACACTGGTCCCTCCATCTAAGAACAAGTTCACTCTTTTATTCTCTCTTCCATTCCTCCTCCCAAATTTTATCTTTCAAGGCCTGGTTCAAAGATCACTTCTTCAAGGTTCCCCACACTCATGAGAGTAATCCAAGAGATCAGCCTTCCCTTTGAACGTCTAACCAGTCAGTAATGCTTACTTTCACTTTACTTGGAATTAAAATTATTTAGGACTCTCACAACTACCAGTTAAGTTGTGAAAAAAAGAATTGTTTTGCAGAATTCTGTAAGTCCCGATGATCTAACATAGTATTTTGAACATAATAAATACTCAGTTTTTTCAACTGAAAGAAATTATCCTTCATTGCTTTTTTGGGAAGGAAAGTATACTTTTTGTCACATCTTGATCCCTGAGTCAATATGGCAGTTTGCTTGAATCCTTAATGAACTGTTGCTTTCTCATAAGTGGTGATGACCACAAACCATTGGTTATGTTATTGTGGCTATCTAAAGTTATCTAAAGTAATATACAAATGGCGCTGTCTCAGGGAGATAGGTACTTGCACTGCTCGATGCCCTCTTGGTTATCCAGGTGTTTTCTATTTCTTCCAGTGCCAGAGTGGCTTGTGTTGAATCTGGAAAGACAGATGCCTTAGCAATTGCTAATAGACCCCTTAATGCACGGATGATGACAGTATGGTAATAACTTCTTGAGTTCCTTTGATTAGTGATAGTTTCCTAGACAGTTTCAGTTAAGGGGCTAGCCTTCCAGGGGAGCTTTTCTGCAGCAGATCAAGTAAACAGCAAGCACATTCTGCATGCTGAATCAGTTGGGAGTAGTTGGTCAATGATTCAGAAGAAAGAAATACTTCTTTCTGATTTTCAAAATGTCTGAAGCTTAGTTAGGGAAAAAAACATCACTTTAAAAAAGTCTTTTTGAAATCACACAGTTTAGGACTGGCAGAGCTTGGAACACCAATCTGATTTTAGAGACGGATAACTTTGGTCGTGCTGGCCACACATAACACTCTTTTCCCAGTGTCCTCACACTCTGCCATTCTTTTCCTGCAAAAGGCTTCCCTTGTTGGTCAGATGTAAAAGTATGTACTTTGTCAGTGGACTTCCCTGGTGGCTCAGACGGTAAAGCGTCTGTCTGCAACGTGGGAGACCTGGGTTCGATCCCTGGGTCGGGAAGATCCCCTGGAGAAGGAAATGGGCAATCCACTCCAGTACTATTGCCTGGAAAATCCCATGGACAGAGGAGCCTGGTAGGTTACAGTCCATGGGGTCACAAAGAGTTGGACACGACTGAGCTACTTCACTTTCACTTTCACTTTGTCAGTGGAGAAAGCACAAAGGATATGAATGGGCCCCAAATTTCTAAAGATAGTCATCAGCCCTGAAAATCCTCTACATGGCTATACCCACTAGTCTTAGCTATGAGGAAAGGAAGAAATGCAATGTTCTTTATTGCTATTATTGGTCTATTAATTGTCAAATTATGGGATAAATTTTTTAGGAAAATGGGTCAGGCATCATCCCTAGACACTGGATCAGTGTTCTCTGGTACTCACTGATATAAATGGACCTAAATGTCAGTCAACAGATGAATGGAAGATGTGGTGTATAAATACATATACATATGTGTGTGTGTGTATATATACATATATAAAATACTAGTCATAAGAATGAAATCATGCCATTTGCAGCAACATGGATGGACCTAGAGATTATTATATTAAGTGAAGTACCATAAGTGAAGTCAGACAGAAAAAGATCAATATCATATCTATCATTTATATGTGGAATATAAAAAAATGATACAAATGAACTTATTTTAAAAACAGAAATAGACTCACAGACAGAAACAAACTTTCAGTTACCAAAGGGAATTGGTGTGAGGAGAGATAAATAAGGAATTTGGGATTAACACATATGAACTACTCTATATAAGGGTATCACCCTGGTGGCTCAGATGGCAAAGAATCTGCCTGCAATGCAAGAGACCCAGGGTCAATCTCTGGGTTGGGAAGATCCCCTGGAGAAGAAATGGCAACGCACTCCAGTATCCTTGTCTGGAGAATTCCATGGACAGAGGAGCCTGGCAGGCTACAGTTCATGGGGTCACAAAGAGTCAGACATAACTGAGCGACTAACACACACACACATATAAAAGAGGTAAACTACAAGGCCCTACTTATAGCACAGGGAACTGATTTCAATATCCTGTGATCATCTATAATGTAAAAGAATCTGAAAACACATATGCGTAACAATTATTTTGTTGTACACTTGAAACTAACACATTATGAATTAAATATAATTTAGAAAAGAATAGGATATCAAGATGAGACCTGCCACCATTTTTTAATTGGATCCATTCCTTTTTCATAATAGCTGGATTATGCCAATATTTATTTTCAAAGTTCTTTTCATTCTCAGTGTAATTCTTCCATTTATAATTTATTTATAGCGTTCACAAAACTATTCCTAAAAGTAAACTCTATTGAAATATATAATTAAAGACATAAATTTGCTCAACTATTATACCCATTGTGCATTTTTGTGTGTTGACTACAGTCTTCTAGGGAAAAAAAACCTTGCAGAGGGTAATATATGAAATCCAACCCACCCCCCCAAACTGCCTTTGTTCTTCACTACTGGAAAAAGAGTCCCTTCCCCATTTCCTGTGATGGGGGGGGGGAAGATAAAATGCACGGTGGTGTTTTTGCTAACTGTATTAGATCATCAGTCCCATCACTGTTTCACAGATTAATACTGGGAACGTGATGAATTGTCTGTTCCTAATGCCTTCTTCAAGAAGCTCTTAGAAATAATCAGAAACTTGACACTGACGGAGATGGAAGCAACAAGAAGAACTTGATGTTTGTATGAAAGCCATCTTCTCTCATGTCTAATTAGCAACAAAATGGGGTGTACGATTTCTATCTCTGTAGACACACGCAGTAACTTTTGTCTACTTTTGCACAGAACATAGCACATGGTATGCATCTGTTCTTAAAGTTTTCAACCTCTCATTATCTAGAATTGAAACAAGAATATAAAAGTTCAGAGGATTAGTTCCCTCGCAGTTCTCACCAATGATACTTGACTGCTTAGAGTAACTGCAAAAAGTCTGAACAGATCTTAGTATAAAATCTACTTCTATTATATATGAATACACACCCGTTACTACTGACATTATATATACCCCCTCTCTCTCTCGCTCTCTTTCTCTTTATATATATATATATATATATACACATAGGTACATACGTACAATTTATGCCTAAAATTAAAGATAACTCTTAGATAATGTATTTAATTACTAGAATACTCCATAAACTGATCATTTTAAAGAGCAGAATTTGACTTCTAATATTTTTATTCATATTTAAATTATATTTTACTATAAAAGTTTATAGTATTTCTCATTTCACCAATGGAAAATTTGTATATTAATTGGGATTTCTGATTTTACCCAACAGAACATAGAAGACTGCCACATCCTAAATAGAGAGGCTGAGTAAACAGGTGATTTGTTCCTTTGTTTGTCTGTCATGTTCTTTGCCTCACTTCTGTTTACAGATGACTCTGAATAGACTTACAAAAATCAAAACAATAAAAAGATGAAAGTAAATATAACTGAGAATAGATTATTTAAGGCCAAACTTCAATATATATCACAAGGGTTCTAAGGGCTTATAAATTTCTACATGATCTAAACTTAACTCCTTGTAAGTTGGTTTTTTTTTTTTTTTTGAGTAGAAACAACAGGAGATAAAATGAGTTACATAATCTTTTTGGTAGTAATGAAGAAAATACTGATGTGCACACCTCAACACCCCGATTTTGAAAGAAGTTTGCCCTCTGAGTGTGCTCAGTAAAATTCACAACCATCATTGTGATCTGTCAGCTGTGAGAGATACATTTATATAAATTTTACATTTACATAGATATAAATACACACACACAAGACTTTGAAATATCCAAACTAAGGTTAAACTAAAATTTAACATAACAAGGCAAATCTATGATGGTATAGGCTATATTAAGAGGAATCCTAACAATATATTTTGTTCACCTGGGAAAACCACTATATGACTAGAAAGGGGATGTTCCTCCTGTACCAATTCAAGAGAAAGCTAATGACACAGAAGATGGTACAGGATTATCCAGCATCACCCTGGAAGGAGAAAAAATTTGGCCTTGAATTACGGAGAAATGAATGTTTTATTGGCCAGGACAATGCACTAGACCCTAAGCCCAAAAGAATTTCTCTTAAAATTGTCCATCTCTCTTGGTTCTGCTTCTTGTGTTTTTTCAGCAAACTTAAAGATGGCAGGAAAAGACCTCAGATGAAGGACGATGGCATTCCACATTAGGATTCTGACTTTTAGAAGTTTGAGCAGAGTGAATTGGCTTCACTGAGTCTGATCAAACCTGGAGCACTGACAACTCAGTGAGAATTTCAGTAGAAAGTCATCTTGGCTTCTCCCAGAGACACTCAACCTCATTCTGCTGCTGCTGCTGCTAAGTTGCTTCAGTCATGTCCGACTCTGTGCGACCCCATAGACAGCAGCCCACCAGGCTCCCCCATTCCTGGGATTCTCCAGGCCTCCCCCTCCACAAATATTCTTATTGTTAGAAAGAAACAAATCACTTCATCAAAGAAAAAAAAAATTCCTAGTACTAAATCTGAACAATTTTTCAGGTAATATTTTAGAAGTGTACTCTTGCCTAAGTAGTAGATGACATCTGGAAACATAGTCAGGTGGCTGATAGTTTCATAGGACATGCCACGAAAGCTTAGGGAATAATAATTCTGAATGGGGTAAGACAATGTGGTCTGAGTGATACTGCTTGCTCTTCAGTGGTCTGGCCTGATGCATGCAGAGAAATTTGAGGGCCCAGGGAATCACCTTCAAACCACCCTCCGAAGGGTCACTTCCTCAGCAGGGCTTTGGAGAAAGGGGCTGGAGGCCATCCAGTTTCATTCTCTGTGGAGAGTCAAAGTCTGAATGGAGAGTAGAAGGTCCACATCCTGAGTGGATTGGTTGAAGGAGCAGCCTACACGTCAGGATTTGGGAAGGGGTAATTATTTAGTTTTAGATCCTTTTGTGGAAATAAGCCTAACCAGGATCCCTGCCTCAAAGAACTGTTCAACTGCCTCCACTGAAAAGATAATTGATAGAAAAGTGCAGATTTTCTTTAAGTCTTTTTTTTTTTTTTTGAGATTTTTTTGATGTGGATCATTTTTAAAGTCTTTATTGAACTTTTTTACAACACTGCTTCTGTCTTATGTTTTGGATTTTTGGCCATGAGGAATGTGGGATCTCACCTCTCTAACCAGGAATCAAACCCACACCCTCTGCACTGGAGATGAAGTTGTAAACACTGGACCATCAGAGAAGTCCCTGTGTTTAGTCTGTTGTAGCAAATAAGTAATGGATGAATCAGCTCCTTAAGATCTCCACCAAGATGGGTTTTACCTGGAAATTTTTCAAAGCAGAAATTATCACATAACTAGCCCAGGTCCCCATTTCTTGGTGCCTATGAAGATACAACCAAGACACATGGTCATGAGGCATCAGTGTACATGTTACAGAAATAAAAGGTATTTATTTAGTCCAGTACTGTAAATTTACATTAAAATTACTCTTTGTTGGGATGTTTATAATTCACTGATTTCATTAAGCATCTTCCTAATTACTATGAACAAGTCACATTTCACTATAATGGTAGTCATTATAGATTAATACCAAACTCTTCTTTCTTGTTTATAGTCTTGGTGCCCTTTGTTGATGAGGGATTAACAATCTTGAACTTTAATTTCTTAGAAATAAGAAAATAATTTTATATAAAATGCAGGTAAGGATAAAATTTTAAATCACCCATAATTGCGACACCCAGAATAACAGTTTGGTGTATAACTTTATCCTCCAGATTATAAAAAAAAAAATGCTATAACACATATCAAGAGAAAAAAAGAGAAAGCCTCTTGGTTTAAACTAGTGATTAAGAGCAGCCCCCAGAGCCTATGGTTGATACTTATTAGCTAAGTGACTGAGCTTGCACACAAATTGTTAACCTCTCTATACCTTCATTTTCTCATCTCTAAATTAGATGTGTGTTTGCTGTATAAATGGTATCCTTACATGCCAGCTCACAAGGTCAAGTCTAAAGTAACTGATGAGAAGAGTAAAGGGCTATCCTTCATGGGAAATAGATGGGGAAACAGCAGAAACAGTGTCAGACTTTATTTTTCTGGGCTCCAAAATCACTGCAGATGGTGACTGCAGCCATAAAATTAAAAGACGTTTACTCCTTGGAAGGAAAGTTATGACCAACCTAGACAGCATATTCAAAAGCAGAGACATTACTTTGCCAACAAAGGTCCATCTAGTCAAGGCTATGGTTTTTCCAGTGGTCATGTATGGACGTGAGAGTTGAACTGTGAAGAAAGCTGAGCACCGAAGAATTGATGCTTTTGAACTGTGGTGTTGGAGAAGACTCTTGAGAGTCCCTTGGACTGCAAGGAGATCCAACCAGTCCATTCTAATGGAGATCAGCCCTGGGATTTCTTTGGAAGGAATGATGCTAAAGCTGAAACTCCAGTACTTTGGCCACCTCATGCGAAGAGTTGACTCATTGGAAAAGACTCTGATGCTGGGAGGGATTGGGGGCAGGAGGAGAAGGGGACGACAGAGGATGAGATGGCTGGATGGCATCACTGACTTGATGGACGTGAGTCTGAGTGAACTCCCGGAGTCGGTGATGGACAGGGAGGCCTGGCGTGCTGCGATTCATGAGGTCGCAAAGAGTTGGACACGACTGAGCAACTGAACTGAACTGAACTGATTGTCCTTATTTCCTTCTATGTAGCCTACTTTTATTATTTCTTACTGATCTTTAATCTTCCTTCTCTCTTGATTATAAAATTTAATATTAACCAAACTCCTTGAGCATATAATGTAAACTCTTTTTAGAAAAAAAAAAAAAAACATTGTACATGATCATCTGGCAGATTTTTACATAACAATTCAAGCTCTTCAAAGCCCTTACACAGTTCCATGAAGACACTAGAACCCTTATCTTAGCTGTCCTTTCTTCCTCTGCTCTCTGCACTTTGATTTTCTATCTGATTTTACTCCAGATGATACTTTGGAACCTTTTCTCCAGCCACTGACAGGATAGACTTTCCATTTGCTTCTGCAGCTCACAGCAGCTGTGGGGCAAGTCGGCCTGGATAAAGGAGGGGGTGTGAGTGTGTCAGGAAAATGAAGAGACCATGTCAGCAACAGCTTCCTATGACCTGCTGGACGCACCAACAATCAGCTTAGTCACTTATTTAGAGTCAGTTTTAAATGTGACAAAAATATTTGTGAATTACAGACATGTGGGGAGAGAAACAGAAGGAATAGTATAAAACAATGAGACAACAGCCCCCAAACAAGCAGACAGTTCTGAAAAATATGGGAACGTTTTTGTGGGATTCTGGCTACCAGATGCTCGTTGTTCAAAGATCTAGTTACTGTGCAATTCGCAGAAGGCTGAAATACCAGGAAATATACTAATAGCATTTGCAGTCTATCCCAAACCAGGAAGCTTGCAAGAGAGCTCCTGGCTGAGCATGTGAGCTCAGCCCTTTGCTTTGTTCCTGCAGCAACCTGATCACTTGCTTAAGTGGAGAAATAGACTGTTTTTCAACTTTGCCTTGAAGTTGTGAAATTCCTGTCATAAAAATAAGAAATTGTATATGAAGCCTCAGGGTCAGATCACCCACTGGTTTCAGGCATTCTCAATAGAGTTATTATGCTTTGGGGCAAGAAGGTGAGGGCAGATTATGGTTTCTTACCTGTATTTGAATTTCCTGATATTTGTTTCCTTGAGAAAGACTCTTATCGTTGAAATGTTTAATGAGAGCTGGGTTTTCTTCCACAAATCCAATTTTTGAAATAGGAAACTCCAGGATGGAATAGTCACAGAATTTAAAAGTGAGTTTTATATGTTATTTTTTTATCTGATGAAAAACACCAATCTAAGAATTCAATTTGTATTTTCAGACAAAAGAATTTCATACAATTCTTCTTTTCATACTCCAGTAACATACTTAAATACTGGAAAATACTCACTTTGGCAGAGGTTAATTTAAAAAAAAAAAGACAAAAGATCCAATAGCACATGACATCCCACAATATTCTCCTCAGTTGTTAGTCACATTGTAATTTTGGCTGTGCCCCAGAAACCACAATCCTCAATTACAGTTGCTTTTAGACATGTGGAAGAAACACATGCTAAAACAATTAACAAAATTATGACATTTACATTTTTCTCCAGACTCTCAGTCCCTGAGATTCTTCAGCATGTGATTCTATAGGAATCAAAACAATGATCATAAATCAAATTGACCACATTTATGTTTACCTAGCTTTGAAAAAATGTTAAAAAATAAATCAGGAGAAAACAGTTTTTCCATAGACTAAGCATAGCCCCTCCTGCTGGCAGCCAGAATCACATGTGATAATGGCAGGAAGACAGGACATCAGCCCTCTCATTCTAAGGCCATCAAGAGATAGACAGCCAGCTGCCATTTGATTACAAGTAGCTCCAAGCTATCTCATATACCCTACCTTTTCTTGTCCTTCTGTGTTGATCGATTTTAATACTTATTGAATGGAATATGTGTATGTAGGATAGTCTGGAATTGCTGACCTTTAAGTAGAGAATGAAGTGGAACATCAACTTGTCATAGGGTAAGACTTGTTGCAACAATGGTAAGCGCACCTTCTCTCTCAGCTCACATGGACTAGAACATCTTAGAGAGCAATTGAAACAGTATATATTTGTTTAGACCTCTAATATCAAATCGATTTGTAGGTCTTTGATAATAATTTACCACTGGTTTCATATAATTCCACAAGCATTTGTTAATCACCGCCTCTGAGCCAAGCACACAGGTACTGTAGGTAAAAAGATGAATATGATATGACCCTTGCACTCAGTAAGTTCAAGATAGCAGAAAGACACCCATACATACGAATGAGTGAGTTTAATGGGATGTGAGTTATAATCAAGCTCACCAAAGCATTCTATGAAACACAGATGAAGAAACCCTACAGCTGCAAGTCACAACAGAGCCCGTGACCCTGATCACAGCCAAGAAACATTCTTTGGTAACTGGGCTGCATATTTCTTGTTCGTCCTTCTAGATCTGCTCCCTTCCCCACCATGTTCTTGCCCCAGGAGGCTGGGCTCTGAGGACTGAACCAACAGCCTCTTTTGCCCTCTTGGCTAAATATAAGAGGGTGAGAGGAGAATGCAGTCAAGCTACTTACTCCCCACCAAGACCCTGCTCAATTTCCATGGATTGGTTGGATCGTTCCACGAAAGGCCACAGTTCCAGTCAGGTGTCCCTCTCCACCTGTCTCACCACTCCAGATTTCTGGTCCCACACCTCCTCCTTCTCCCTTCTGGCCCCGGGCAGGTACTGTACTATAGCTTGTTGATTCCTAAACTCTGCCTACAGCTGAGAGAGGGAAGGAAGGAAGAACGGGGGCGGGGGAAGCCTTTTTCATTAAACTTT
This sequence comes from Bison bison bison, assembly GCF_000754665.1. Classification (NCBI taxonomy): domain Eukaryota; kingdom Metazoa; phylum Chordata; class Mammalia; order Artiodactyla; family Bovidae; genus Bison; species Bison bison. The sequence goes on along the minus strand of NW_011494945.1, from coordinate 2,535,457 downwards.
CCCCAATTACCAAGTTTGAGAACACTGTCTGTTTCCTGCCAGAACTCTTGACTATTTCAGTTGCTACCCTTTCCAGATGCTAACCCTCTTAGCATTTAAAGGATTACATTCAGTGCAACTCTTAGAGAAACCACATCAGAAGTGCAGAGCCAGGCTTTTACTAATCACAAAATGCCCTGAATTAGATATCAATCTAAATAAGTCTAGTTCTCACTCAGGAGAACCACATGACACTAGAGCAGGCCTTTCATCTGTCCTGCCCCACGCAAGTCACACTAACCCCCACGTCCCTGCCCTGGGACCAGGCGCCCTAATGCCCAGAGTCTAGTGTTCATATAACATAGATCCCAATAATTCAATCAAATACTCATCTAGTGAAGGGTTAATCCATGAAGGGTTTCTGCAGATGTCATTAAGATCCCAAATCAGCTCTCCTTAAAATAGTGAGGTTACCTAGGTGGATCTGAACCAGTCACACAGCACTTAAAAGCAGAACCTTTTCTCCAGTTGGTCAAACCGGAAGAAGTCAGGGATACGCACTTCGGCTGGCCTGGCAGAAAGTAAACAAATGTGAATGGCCTGTGGAGGCCACAGGGCAGGGAGCCCAGGGTGGCCCCTAGGACTGAAAGGGGCCCAGACAATGACCAGCAGGAAAACCAGAACCTGAATTCTACAACCACAGGAAATGGCTTCTGCTAACCACAGTGAGGACCCCAAGCGCCAGATGAATACCTCAGCTGACACCTTGTTTCAGCCTGATGGGACACTGAGCGGAGAAGCCAGTCACACCGTGTTAAGCCACTGACCTACAGAAACTGTGATGTAACAACCTTGAGTTTTATAAACAACTTGAGTTTTTATAACCTATAGTAATCTGCAATGCCTCACTACAGAACTAAAACAGTTCATATTATGTCTTTGCTTTGTCTCAGGGAAATGAGCTAACCCACACAAACTTTCTTCTTAGATAGATAAAATGTATTCCTTTAAGTGCAAATGCTTGATGAACACATATTATCATCTACCTGCCTTATAAAATAGTACTCAGTACACTGCCTAATATTTAAAGAATCTAATATATATTTGTTGAATGAAGTGTATAGAGACTCATTTAACTTCTTCATTACTCAGACTGCTTAACTCTAAGCGTCAATTATTTACTGGACTCTGTGATAGATTGTATCATCAGTTACTGAGGCTTGCTTTCCCTCCCTGGGAAAGGGTTATGCTTCCTGGCTCCTTGGAAATGAGGCTTGACGTATGATTTACAAAAGTCAATAGCAACCAGAAGCAACATGGTCACTCCCACGCAGAACCACACTTTTCCACTCTGCTGTGGTCACTAGCGTGTTTCCAGGTAGAGGCTGCTCTGCCTGGAATGACTAGGATTCTGCAGAGTAAAGCCCAGTCAATAATAACGGGCAATATGACTGATCAGTCAAGTTTTCCTGTTCACGCACTGAGGTTCTGGAATATTTGGGCATCATGGCATAAGGTAGCCCATGTTGACTGATCTAGACTCCAACCACACTGATGCCCTCAACAGTCATTAACAAGTGGATATCCATTTTTCTTTGGTCCTATGCGGGTACATTTTCTTGATTCCTTCCCATTCTGTTATCTCTAAATGTCTCCTTTAAAGCACAGGCTTCCATTAACCTCTGCCTTATCATACACAGTGCATCCTGAAAAGGGCTCTGGCCAAAACAAAAACAAGCATCGATTTTGTTGAGAATTCTTTTCTGCTAGCAGATTATTTTCACTCACTTTCAAAACTACAGTCAGATTTCATGGTTTAAATAAAAGGGTGTCTTCTGCATGGGTGAAGCAATTGCAACAAGACACAAACTGGTATAAAAGCAAACAAACAAAAAACTATGTGCAAAATGTTCAACAAATCTTTGGTTCTAAAATGATTCCATTCCAGGAAGTAACCACAAAGTAGCTGTTCCTTCTCTTCAGAGATCTGAGGGCCTATGAGTACCAGCACCAGACTGATTCCAAATGCTTAAAGCCTTAACTTGATGCCACCACGCCTTAATTGCTACTAATTGCTGCTGCTGCTGCTAAGTCACTTGAGTCGTGTCCGACTCTGTGCGACCCCATAGACGGCAGCCCACCAGGCTCCTCCGTCCCTGGGATTTTGCAGGCAAGAGTACTGGAGTGGGGTGCCATTGCCTTCTCCGACTAACTGCTAATGTTGGCTAGTTACTAGGTATCCACAGTGCTTTCCCTGCATTGTGACTGGGGAGATCATCTCATACTTGGTTAACTATTTTTATGTCATAGAGGCTACAGGGATTCAAAATGTATATAGTCTTTGCCCTTCATAAACATGCAAAGGTTTGCAAGCCAAATTTTTTCAGCTTGAATTAAAAAAAAAATTCTCCCTAAAATAAACAAAACATTTAGAGTATGATGAGGCAGAAGAAACATTGCTTAATGAGATAAACAGCCCTTGAAAGTTCATTTTCCATCACAGCTCTCTGCTCCAGTGACTAAAGTCCAAACTAGCCCACAGTCGGGGGAAACAGAAATGATCAGCATCAGCTCTGAGTCAGTGTTTGGACACTCACTACCTCCTACTCAGCTACATATTTCCCTGGAAGTCCCACCTTCTTTTTCCTCCTAGAGGATGAGGCTTTTCATGGGAAAATTTTTCTTTCCTATGTCACCTCCCGTTCTGCTTTGGACAATAAATGATTCAATCACCTTGTTCTAGGGCTTGTTTGTCAGTTTCCTCTGCAAAAGTAGAGAGGAATAACATGGATTGGGCTTAAACTCAGCTTTGCTGCGTGTTAGCCATGTGTCCTTCAGCAGTACACAAACCATGATGGATGAGCTCTGTGCGTGGTAGAGAGAATGATACTACCCAGCTACCTCCTGAGACTGTTAAGATAATTACAGGAATGCACAGGATCTCTCTAAAGAAACAAATTCCCCTTCCTTTCTTTTCCATGCTATGTGTGTGAACAGAGAACAAGCCCAGCAGTGCCTTTTTTGAGGTGGCATCACTTCTGCAGGGCACAGGGGGTGCCTTGTGTAGGTTTCACCTGGCAGTGGGCGGAGGAAGGCTCTCAGAGGCATGTCCCAGAGTGCCCAGCAGGAGAGAGACCCTAGGCTCCTGGTTACAGTCCTTAGCTGTAATCATTCAATTACACTCTTTTATGTTCTATTTTACTGCACCTGAAAGGGGCAGGATATCTAATAGCTGCCTTTACTGGGAGGTGAGCTACTAAAAACAGTCCCACAATCTGTGGGCGGGTTTCCAGGAAATGCTTTTTTTGTTAGAGCAGACCTGGAGAGAGAGTGTGTTAATCAAGACCTTCATCTGAATCGCTTGCCCAGGCTACTTTGAGAAGGTTGAAGGCTTAAGTCTTGTGTTTACCAAGTGAGGTAGAGTCTTAAAGGCATATAAGCAATTATAAAGAGAGTTGAAATTTAATATTAAAATGTTTGTGGGGATTCTACCTGAGTGACTTTGAGGCAGTTATAAATATCACCACCACCACTAAATATAATCTATCTTATATTTCCTTGTGAATGGGATCAAGCCCTTGGTGATGATTCATGTTTTTGTCTATTGATTCTTTCACGCCACAACTTGGAGAGGCAATTGGAGAGAACCTATACCTGTTTTTTAAATACAAAGTAAATATGATGAAAAGACTTTTAACTTCACAAGCGGGTGGTACTTGCTGTGATTCAGAGTAACATAGAACGTGTCCCAGTTTCTTGCTTTTCTTACAAAGGGTAGAGACAAAGGCTGATTAGGATGAATTTTCATTGTCAGAATGTTGGAGTCTGGCATTTTCCTTGAGTTTAAATGCTATATTAATAAATGTTGAATGTAGTTTAATGCCATTACTTTTTCTTATTTGAAGTCAGTTATTAAAAGGTCAAACATAACATATGATCCTTGGGAAGAATACTATAGAAGTGAAACGTAACCCACACATAAGGAAGCGCTTTTTAAAAAATGCTAGTACTTATCTTTAGTAAGCATTAAAGAATAAATGACAAAAATCCCAAGTTGAGTCACTAATTTATTTTGAACATCAATAAATGAAATCACAACACCATCTGACCTGAAGCATATAATTATTCATCTACTAGAAACACAGAATTAGAGTTAAAAAAATTTTTTTAACTAACTGAACTACTATTTTTGGATGCACAAAAATATTTTGTAAAGAACTTTTTGTACTGCACTTTTGACAAAGCAAATGGTATATTTAATTAAGGGGATACTTATGGAAGAGCTAACAAATATTTCATCATAAGAAATAAATATCTTTATGTATAGCAGATAGAACTATTTTGAAGTGGGGGTTGATACAATCTTATACTTTAGTTGTGTTTCAAATTGTTCATTTCTATAAAAGGGGGGAAAAGGAGAGTTCCTGACCAAAAAAAAAAAAAATCTTTCAATCGCCTATTAATGAATCACTTGTGGTTAGGTTCCCAGACAAAAGCCTTTTTATGGACTGATGTGGGTCAGGTTTCCAGACTTTTATACCCCTTCTCATCCCATGAAGGCAAAACCAAGGCAGGTGGGAGTGTCTGCAAGCCATACTTCATGCACATTCATGAAACTGAGACAGCAAACAAGAGATTTGCTTCATAGATGGGATCTAGTTCCAGGTTTACTCTGCAGAGTGTGGCACTCCTGTTCAAGCTTTGTATAGTTAAGGCACAGCATTGTCTATCTGACAGAGATGTCATATCTGAGGGCAAAGTTGTATGGGAGCAGTTTTGGGCTCAAGAGGGTTCTGGTCCCAGCTCAACCATAAGTAGCCATATGACATTAGTGACAACCTCCAAACTTCTCAACCTTCATCCCTGTCAAGTGATGGATGGACAGGCTCTTCTGAGGTCCCTTCCTACAAATGCCATCTTGAATTCTTAAATTTTCTGCCACATATATATATATACTTCTTAATTTCAAGTTATATAATTATTCATATATTAGTAAAAATTAAGAACTATATAATTGGTGACAGAGTTTCAAAATTCAAGACAAACTACTCACTTTCTTCTTGATCTTGTGAGTGTTCAATATGTTATTTTTAATACCTTTGCTTGAGGTTCCAAATCTTAATTTTAATCACAAAGGAAGTGGCAATTTGAAGGGCCAAACATCAGAAAATAAGTGAAGTGGTAAAAAACAAAAAAGAGGGGTGCAGAAGGCCCCAGGATCAAGAAAGCCAGTGATTTCTTTTTTTAAACAACACCATGATGCTTAACAAGTTAAGAAGCAGTTAATATACCCACTGTGTATGGAGAGAAGAGGAGGCGTATGTTACTAAGGGAGAGTCTAGGAGATGATTAAAGGTCAGATGTCAACCATTTGGCTGTGGGTTTTATGTGCCTTTTACATTCATTGCTCTCCCATAAAACTAAAATGTGACGAGTTCAGTAAGTGTTGCTAACACAGGATATTGAGGTTGTAATAATACAACAGTGCTGTGCAGAACCCTTGGAGAAATTTAGAACTTCTCTCACATTCTTTTCATAAACAAGATTGAGCTGCTTTACACTTCTCAGAAACAATTCACTCAGAAATGATCAGGATATTTTTTAGGGAGAGAGATAGACAGACAGACATCGCTACACTAAGTTTTCATGAAATTGCTAAGAAAATATGTTTTTGAAATAGAAAACTGTCCTCAAATCCTTTGGGTATGCAAAAGCATTGCATTCTACTGGAAATATGCAGCTGAGCATGCTGCAATTTTCATTTTATATTTTAAGTTATTGCAATAAAATTCCAGATATTGATATCCACACACTTAAAATATCATCCTAAGATCTTTGCTCCCACCTGTAATAACACCTGTTCTGGGGAAAGGCAATATGGCAGGGCCCAGGGCCATGCTTTCAGAGCCCAGACAACGAGTTGCTGCCAATGTGACTCCTCAGTCTCCTTGATTTTGAATGACCATGTCCATAAATTAGGGATACACAAACTTCACTAAAAACAGAAGACTTGACCAAAGTTACTTGATCTCACTTTTACCCCTAAGAGCCAGTTAATGTGTCCACTCATGGTCAAAATGCACTGCAACTTTCATTTCTATGGTACTTAAAGAGAGCCAGTTCATGGTGTCCTCAGAAACAGTTATCACTGATTCCTCTATTTCCCACTTTCAATTACAATCATGCAGTCTCAGCTTCCCTCCCATTCTTCCATGACCACCATCTAACTCAGTGGTCCAGCGGTTGGTCGGCCAACACCAGCAGACAAATAGCTATATCCCTTGCCTCTAGTTTTCCCTTCTTCTCCCACACATTAGTCACTCTTCCTAAAATCAACTGATGTCATTGTATTCCCGTGCTCTCACATTATATTACAAAGTTTAAATTTGGTCTGGCACTCAAGATTCTCCATAATCCAACCTCATTTTCCTTTTCAGAAATATAGCTCTCCACCTCTAAACATTCTTGACTCCAAAGAAACTGTATTATTCACTAGCCCCTGCATTAAAATCAGAGTGTCCTGTTGCTGCTACAATCTTTCCATAGTCTCACTCTCTCACACATGCAAAGACTGGAAGTGGTCCTCTCTTATACAATCTTTCCTATCCTTTTTGTCAGGTTCAAACACTTTCACTCTCATGTGGTCCTCTTTCTCCCTCCTCTGAACTCCATTAATAAGTCATGTCTTTATTATTCATCTTACCTTTTACTCTTCTTGTTAATCATTTAGCTTTCCACACACTTTTTTCTTCTTCCAACTGAGCCATAAGATTCTTGAAAAACACTATTAATCTTGTCTTCCTTTGTCTCTTGCACACTTTCCCAGAGACTCATTCAGGACTTCCTGAGTGATATAAAAACAATTATAAAATGTGTCCGTATTCCTTGATGTTATGCTTACAATTAAAATCAAATTTCCATCAATCTGAGTATTCCTTATTCTAGGACAGAGTTGTTGTCATTTGAAATATACTCACTTGGTAAAGTGTGAAATGTACAGAAATTCAAACATACTTGCATTATTTATTCTTAGATGGCAACAGGCTTTCACGTAATTACATTTAGAAATATCAATGAATAATGATATGCAAAAGTATTAAAGTACCCTCAATTTGTATTAAAGGTATTAAACAGAATTCTAATCTTTAGCTATAATGTTTATCAAAATTATTTTCACTAACAGAACATTGAACATGTTTTTTTTTCTCTTATTCTCCTTGTAGCTCATATTCAAAGGAAAGAAAAAAAGTAATGATCCTATTATAGGCAAAATATTTTTTCTCATGATTCAAAATTAAAATTCCACATGACCTACAATGCTTTATACCACTAACCTCTAGAAAAACATTAAGACAAACCCTAAGTAGTTTTAAGAATGATGTCATTCACATGTGAGTATTAGAAAAGGTCACAATTTCAGCTAATTATGAATTGTCTGTAAAGCATAAATTTTACATTACCTTAATTTTTCATATAATAAAGTGGAAAACTTATTTCTAGGAAGTCTAAAGATCTTAAGTTGCAGGAATTAGTTACATATCTGGATCATCCTCTGTTACAATCCATCTTGGTTTTACATTATATTTTATGACCTGAGAGAGGAAAAAATAGAAAACTATAATGAGAAACTAGAGAGGGTGAAGATGTAGGCATTTTCCTGGCTTTTCCTCCAGTGAGTTTCTGAGGGTGAACTCGGGGCCTTTGAAATGATGGAGAACATGGTCTGTCTCCACTGCTTCCTGCTTTAAGGCCCAGGGGAGGGCTCCATAGCCTCTATTTGTGCTCCTAGCTTGGACTGCCACACTTTCTCCAAATTAGGCAATGTTCACACCTTTCAAAGTCCCATCCCCATAACCAGGGGATGAAGATGCCTCTACTATTGCATTGTCTTACAGAGCACATTTGCCTGATTTTCTAAATGTTTCTTAGTTACTGCTTTTGAGTTAGAATTTCTTGCATAATGGATTTTTTAAATAAACTACTTCAGCTGTCTTTGGACATTATCAAGTTCTGTTTTTTTGGTACATAGAGCAATGTTTACAGATTCCCCAGAAGACAAATCTTGAACCCAGCCTGGCATTCAGCACCTGTGGCAGTCTGTCTAGACAAGCACTAAGCAGAACCTGGAAATTCCGTGTTCTCAGCTCTGAAGGATGTGCCCCAATATGAGGGGTTGAAAATGTTGGGAGGGACTGACTCCTATGTAGACAGAGAATTCCTAAGTCACGTTACTTACCATCATTGTGCATGCTCAATCGCTTCAGTTGTGTCCGAATCTTTGCAACCCCATGGACCATAAACTGCCAACTTCCTCTGTCCATGAGATTCTCTAGACAAGAATACTGGAGTGGGTTGCTATGTCCTCCTCCAGGTGATCTTCCCAACGCAAGGACTGAACCAGCGTCTCCTGTATTGCAGGTGGATTCTTTACTGCTGAGCCACAGGGGAAGTTTCAGCCTATTGATAGCAATGCTATCAACTAGAAATCGTGGGGTATCCCTTGGACCATACATGTTGGGGCAAGCCTCCAACAGACATTTCCCACAGTTTTTCCCAATGTTGTGGCTGGGCCAGTCCCTGAGATCATTATGACTATAAGACACACCCACACAAAAAAATCATTAGGAAACTGAAGAACAAGATTATTCAGAGGAGTACCTAGAACATCCATGAGCCAGTGAGGTCACAGAGAGAAACTGAGGCAGTGGAAACTTAAGTCTCTGCCTTTTACTGGAGTTGGAGAATGGGGCACCTAGGATTTCACAAGGGCTTCCCAGGGAGCTCAGCTAGTAAAGAACCTGCTTGCAATGCAGGTGGACCCTGGTTCGATTCCTGGGTTGGGAAGATCCCCTGTGGAAGGGATAGGCTACCCACTCCAGTATTCTTGGGCTTCCCTGGTGACTCAGCTGGTAAAGAATCCACCTGCAATATGGGAGACCTGGGTTCAATCTCTGGGTTGGAAAGATCCCCTGGAGACAGGAACAGCTACCCACTCTGGTATTCTGGCCTGGAGAATTCCATGGACTGTATAGTCCATGGGGTCACAAAAAGTCGGACACAAATGAACAACTTTCATTTTCTTTCAGGGTGTCATAGGTTCATTCTTTATCAGCAGATTTAAAAAAAGGGGGGGGGTACCTAGAATGCAAGAAGGGATAAGCAGGGTCACTCAAGTAGATAGCTATCTAAGTTATACAGGGCTTTCTAAAAGGGGAACTTAATGAGTGGGGCAACCTTGTTTCTTCCTAGTTGTTTTATCGGTCACTGTGTCATATAGCTGGCAATATGTTTATTTGAGGTGGATGTCTCTGAAATAGACATCTCAGCAATCAAGAGATAATGTCAGCACTCACACAACACCTGCTAATTCTCTTATCAGCTAGAAACATCCTCAGCCATTTTCTTTGTTTCTTAGATCTCCTAAGGAGGCTCAGGTGGTAAAGAATCTCCCTGCAATACAGGAGACCAGGGTTCTATGCCTGGATCAGGAAGATTCCCTGGAGAATGAAGTGTCAACTGACTCCAGTACTCTTGTCTGGAGATTTTCATGGACAGAGGCGCTGGGCAGGCTACAGTCCATGGGATCACAAAGAGTAGGACACGACTAAGTGACTAACTTTCATTTTAAGGAGGGAACAGTAACTTCTTCAGGTCAATTGTATAGTTTTAGTGTAAAAGCTTGATTTTCTAGGAAGTTTTTATGAGCACCAAAACCAGTATCTTATATTTAAGAGGCACTTGTTCTCGGTAACTTTTTGGAAACTAACTCAGACGAAAATACGTAGCCATGAAGAATCCTATCACTGTTTAATTTGCTAATGATTTCAATGGGAAAGGTAGTTTTTCTGTTAGTTGTCTTGATCCTTAATTTGCCTGGTTGAGTTACTCCTTCTCAGTGAGTAAACCCACATTTCTCAAAGTGGTTTCACTCCCCTAAAAAATGACCTCAGAGAAAAGCACAGTGTGTGTGAGCTATTTCCCCTGACTGGGGGTTATAGAATATATTGGTTTATTAAAGTCTTGCAAATTGTGCTGCTGCTTCTGCTGCTGCTAAGTCACTTCAGTTGTGTGTGACCCCATAGATGGCAGCCCACCAGGCTCCCCCGCCCCTGGGAGTCTCAAGGCAAGAACACTGGAATGGGTTCCCATTTCCTTCTCCAATGAATGAAAGTGAAAAGTGAAAGTGAAGTCACTCAGTCGTGTCCGACTGTTAGTGACCCAAGGGACTGTAACCCACCAGACTCCTCCGTCCATGCATGGGATTTTCCAGGCAAGAGTACTAGAGTGGGGTGCCATTGCCTTCTCCGTTGCAAATTCTAAGAGTGCCTAAATTGTGATTTGCTTTTTGTAACAGTACCTCCCAAACTTATGAGGCCATAAAACTCTGAAAAACTGGTTTCTGGTTGGCATCTGGCCAGACTGATACTTCTCAGAACACATTTTGGAAAGTGCTGGGTTAAATATTTTGCCTTACCAAAATAAGAGAGACAGTTTTGTTTTGTTTTTTTCCTACATGAAGTATAACTGAAATAAACAGTCATATTTTCATCCTAGAGTCATTTGCCATTGTCTAACCGCGGGTTTCTCACTCATATTTCTAAAGCTCCGGTCTTAGATACTCTAACTATACATCATTTCTTTTAATCCATTTTGGAGGGATGCATGTTAAAAAATGTGACTGAGGATTCTAGTTGCCATCTGGAACTGAGAAGGGAGATATACAACTTATGTCTCCACATACACACATTCTGCCCTGTTCCAACTTTTCCTCTTCTTCTTTATTTTAGGTTTTCTATTGAATCTGTAATTATACTGGACCTTTTGCAAAGGTAGTTGATGTCCTGATCGTAGGTCAACAAGGTATAAGCTGGACTAACTCTTCCCCAACAATCAACAGAATTTCTCTTTTTTTTTTTTAACAGAATTTCTGATGAGATGATTGAAGCTACACTGTATTCAACATTTAAGGTACAGAACAGATGATTTTAAAAAAGAAAAAAAACATACAAAAAAAAAAAAAAAAACTCTTCTACATAGAACCTGCACAGGAGGAATTCTGAATTGAGGCACACACACACAAAATCAATCAACAGCAAAAACTGCAGACTTAAAGGTATTCTCTTCATTAATGTATTCTGACACAGTAGTAATTTCTGGTTACATAAAGCACAAGACAGAAAACAGAAAAGACTTTGGTTTGAGTGTCTTAAAAATACAAAAGAAATAATACAAACTCTTTCCCTTCTGAAGGAAACATGGAGCTGACTAAGGCTTTCAGGGTACAGTCCTAGAAGCCATGTGACACGTCACTGTGCTGTATCACCAGCATCAAACCATGGTCAGAAAACAGTGGGTCCTGCCCTTGCAATGTGAAGACCTATTACCCTCTGGTTTCCTTGAATTCTTAACACTCTCCATTAATTACGACCCAAATGTTCCTCTGGCTCACTGTATCATGGATGCAGCTGTGGTCAGGTTAGGAGATAAAAGTAATAAGCCAAACCTGACCCACCTCCACACACAGGGTGATGATGTCCCTGCAACATCTCCTCCAAATATTTCTGGGGGTTCCAGAAGCCATCTCAGATATGCCACTCAAATGGACTATAGGCCCCAGGGCATTCCTTCCTAATGCTCCTCTATCCCTTACCAACATGCCAGGCCTCCACCGTTGCTGACAGTACCTTCAATGCTCCTGGAAAGAGGCCCTGATGCCCCTGGCACTGCCAGCTGCATATGCCAGAGCGTGCTACACTCCCCACAGACATGGGAGACCATTCTACCCCCACACCATGCCACACGGAGTCACTGCAAACCCTGTTACCCCTCCCTCTCACGAGCTCGCTGAGACCTTCCAGCTTCTTCAGTTTTGCCGCAGTCCCTCATTCTGTGCACCCTGTACCGCAGGTAAGTTCAGGGAAATTTCCACCACACAAAGGCTCTAGCACTAACACCGTTACCCACCCCTGAAGCTAAATAAACCTACAGGCAAATCAAACTGGGCATATTGATTCCCCAAACTCATCAGATAAATTCAGTTTAAATCCAGTTAAGTCTCAGTTTCCTTGAGTTTCCTCAGGTCAGATCCTCTGACTCTATATACAGTTACAAACACAATGGCTAAAGCCAAATTGCCCACTTTCCTTGGGCCGCAGATGGCCAATGCGGGCATTCATTCCCTTGCTGCTCCACTTTAAGCCTGACCTCGGCACTTATATTAACTCTGCTTCACTGAA
>NW_011494945.1:2513544-2523142 GCF_000754665.1 Bison bison bison | reverse complement strand
CTTCACTGAAAATGTTTGGAGAACTACGTTATATGGTGTTCTCTGCCCCAGGTAGGACCTTCTTTCAGAGATGAATTTTTCCTTTATTAGAGGGCTCCGACAGACCTGGGTCTCACCCGTAATGGAACTTAGAAAACTTGGGAGTGAATTCAGAAAAATGTTAAAGGATGATTAAATATTTAAAGCACGAAGAATACTGAAAGAAGGCAAAAGACCCTGGGTTCACTGACAGCATCCCACAAAAGAAAGAATCTGGATTTTATAGTCAGAGACCTACATGTAAATTCCAGTTTTTTCTTAATAACTGTGCCCATGAACATTTGCTTATCTTCTTTGAACCCCAGTTTCTGCAATAGAAATAGAAATTATGTGTACCTTATGACTGACTACATTGTCTAACAGTTAACAAAAACATTAGAAACATAATGGGAATGAATAAATGTGTAAAATAGAAGTCCCATTTCTTTTCACTCACAAAGGATAAGGAAATTTGGGAACTACAACACCTTTCATTATAGAAATAATACAAAGAGTGCCACCCTGCCTGAAACATAAGCCTGCCACCATGCAGGAACCCTTGAACCAAAGATCTCTTAGGATTTTGAAATATAGAAATATTAAGACTGGTCACATCAGCTGTCCTCTATCAAACAGTTCCTTCTCTTTATCTTTCACTTGTTTCTGACGGGAACTCATGTTTTTCATGGATTGGAGCTATATAATGATCCTGCACTTTAACAATTACATATACCAATTTAAAACTAGCAAGCAAAGTCAATTTAAGATGAGCAAGATTTAAATTACCAAGGATTTCTTTCTGTATTCTGAAGTCTACATTATTTTTACTACTATAGGATAGAGGAAGAAAGAAAAAACTTCCACACATACATTTGTAGTCAGACTCAGTTCAGTTCAGTCACTCAGTCGTGTCTGACTCTTTGCAACCCTGTGGACTGCAGCACGTCAGGCTTTCCTGTCCATCACCAACTCCCGGAGCCTGCTCAAACTCATGTCCATCAAGTCAGTCATGCTATCCAACCATCTCATCCTGTCATCCCCTTCTCCTCCTGCCATCCCCTTCTCCTCCTGCCTTCAATCTTTCCCAGCATCAGGGTCTTTTCCGATGAGTCAGTTCTTCACATCAGGTGCCAAAGTATTGGAGTTTCAGCTTCAGCATCAGTCCTTCCAATGAATAGTCAGGACTAATTTCCTTTAGGATGGACTGGTTTGATCTCCTTGCAGTCCAAGGGACTCTCCAGAGTTTTCTCCAACACCACAGTTCAAAATAATCAATTCTTTGGAGCTCAGCTTTCTTTATGGTCCAAGTCTCCCATCCATACATGACTACTGGAAAACCATAGCTTTGACTAGACAGACCTTTGCTGGTAAAGTAATGTCTCTGCTTTGTAATATGCTGTCTAGGATGGTCATAAGTTTTCTTCCAAGGACCAAGCATCTTTTAATTTCATGGCTGCAGTCATCATCTGCAGTGATTTTGGAGCCCCCAAAAATAAAATCTGTCACTGTTTCCATTGTTTCTCCATCTATTTGCCATGAAGTGATGGGACCAGATGCCATGATCTTAGTTTTCTGAATGTTGAGTTTTAAGCCAACTTTTTCACTCTCCTCTTTCACTTTCATCAAGAGGCTCTTTAGTTCTTCTATGCTTTCTGCCATAAAGGTGGTATCATCTGCATATCTGAGGTTATTGATATTTCTCCCGGCAATCTTTATTCCAGCTTGTGCTTCATCCAGCCCGGCATTTTACGTGTTGTACTCTGCATATAAGTTAAATAAGAAGGGTGACAATATACAGCCTTGATGTACTCCTTTCCTGATTTGGAACCAGTCTGTTGTTCCATGTCCAATTCTAACTGTTGTTTCTTTACCTGCATACAGATTTCTCAGGAGGTAGATAAGGTGGTCTGGTATTCTCATCTCTTTAAGAATTTTCCAGTTTGTTGCGATCCACACAGTTAAAGGCTTTGGCATAGTCAGTAAAACAGAAGTAGATGTTTTTCTGGAACTCTCTATTAACATTAATAGTCATATTAGTAGTCATGCTAAAATAGGAAGACAGTCCCACTGTAGTTAATCAATATTTTTCTTGAGCTTCTGTTTAAAGTAAATAGACAGCAATGGCTTTGCTGTGCCAAGAGATTTTTAATCTTCAAGCACACTGTGTATGTGAAGGACCTCACAAAGGGAAAGAAAAGTCACATAAAGATGAAACAGTATACTTGTTATGCAAATTAAGCTATTGCTTGGAATAGCTCCAGGAAGCAGTAAAATAGGAATATCATTGCATTATATCAAACGAATAATACTGGAAACTAACAAGCAGTACTGAGCTGTGGTAAGAGTTGATAGGATACATCTCAGCAGTTGCCTTAAAAGGCGCCCTGTCTGCTCTGGGATCAGGTTAGTTATACATCAGGTAAAGGCCTCAGGTCCTTCTCCCCACTTACCCTGGGAGAATTCACTGAAGTGACATGCCAGGACAAACATAAACACTGAATGCTCTCCTATACACGCAGCTCTGTACACTAACCACTTAAAACCAGGGATCATAAAAGAGATGTCTAAGCCAGGGTGACTATGCCAGGTATAAACAAACATAGCTTAAGATATAAATGGTCTTGACTCAATGGTAAGTCCTAGGTTTTCTAAAGTTTTCTCCTACATAAAGGGGCATTTCATGAGACTAATCAGTTTCAGACATAAGTTTTAAGGAAGAAGTGAGCTTTTATTTCCCCCCCTAAAGGTCTTCAAAGCTTTTACGGTTATGTTATAAATTTGGAAATTGAAAGAGTTCACAATCCATAAAATGTTCATGGCATTTCCAGAAACACTTTTTAAATTGCCACAGTATAAGCTGAATATGTATTTATGCATTTCTCAATGGATTATTCTCTCTTGTTAACTAGAATGGGGAAAGGCAATAAAATATGCAGCTGCCTATGAAGTCTTTCTGATAAAGAAGTCAGTTATAAAAGCTACTCAACCCATAAATGTCTTATGCAGGGATGACCCTAGAAATTCTTGACCTAGTAGTCTTTGATAAAAAATTACCTATTGAAGAAGTGTAAATGAATGAAGGCTGAAATACGTCAAATTTGCCTAAATAATCAAATGGCAGGTTTTCATCATCTTTTTCAGAGAAGAGCTTATATTAACCAAGTTACTTTGTCCTGCATTTACTTTGTATTTTCTCAAGTCACAGGGATTTTCCTTTTAAAAAATAGATCATATTAGAGCAATAAAGTCCTAAAGAGCATGAAGGCAAAGTCCATACAAGACTAACAATGTTCTGTAATGATTCGAAAGAGCCTGTGCAACTTGGAAAGGAAGCTCTTGAGGGCCAGTCAGCTTACAGAAGAGCTGTGGAGAACAGAGCATAGCACATTGCAAAAGCTTGTTTGATAAACCAGAGCCAGTCAGGATCTCATCCACAATTATGTACCCACAGTTATGTACATTTATGTGCAAAGTGATCTTGCGTGTTACCAAGAGCACAGCACGAGCCTGTCTAGTCTGACTCTCTGCAACCCCATGGACTGTAGCTCATCAGGCTCCTCTCTCCTTGGAATTTTCCTGGCAAGAGTACCAGAGCGGATTGACATTTCCTCCTCTAGGAGATCTTTGTGACCCAGGGATCAAAACTGTGTCTCATGTGTCTCCTGCATTGGCAGGTGGATTCTTTACCACTGAGCCACCTGGAGAGCCCTGAAAGTTACCAGATAAACCTACAATTACCATGAAACAATTGGTTTCAAATTTCTCTCCTTCCAAGATTTTCATTAGAGCCACTGAACTTAAAAGAAAATAAATGTATGTTGATTTCTCTTTCTTTCTGAGTTGATAAAAGGTAAATAAAGGCAGGGTATGTGAGAAAAATAATAAAGGAATTATATGATCTCTATTTGGAAAATAAGTTCTAAAAAGCAAAGAGATAAATATGTCTGCAGAAAGACAAATACTCATTTTTTTCTTCTAAAAATCTTAATATTTAAGAATGTAAAAACACTCTATCCATTAGTTCATTATTTTAAAATTTAATTGACATATTGGTTATGTTAACTGTTACTAATTGAATGTGATTCAACTTCAGATCTTGCAACAAGTTGCAAAAAAAACCCTGGTGAATATTTAATTCCAGTGTATTGAGAAAACTATTTTCTGCAGCCTCACTGAATCCCCTATGGTTTTACATAGCTTGGGAAAATGTGGATGAAGACTTAATAATTTTTACTCATAGTTATTTCTCTTTGCTTTTTGAATCATCACTGTTCACATACATTGTAACAATTTGTAGTATTTAAGTCTTTTCCTTAAATAAGTATCTCATATTCCTTGTGCATATGTCACCTTCCCAAATATATTTCAAGCTTTTAGATATCAGAGAGAGAGTCCTGGTATGTCCCAAATTACATAGATATGAGTGTCCTCTGAAGGTCAAGGCCTCATACTGTGTGTGTGTGTGTGTGTGTGTGTGCACGCGCGTGCGCACATATGCATGTGCATGTGTGTGTAGATCAGAGAAACTCAATGCACCAAAGCCATTTCCCTTTATCCAGAGGCCCAAGGACAAAATCAGCCTTCCAAAACACCCTCAGTTTCGTCTAAACCAGTAAGAATGGTGAGCCCAGTAAAATAACTCCTGAGAAGCTCAGGACATGAACTTTAAACTTCCTGTTTCCTTTTCTACTCCTAATGTGTCACTTCTGATTTCACTGATCAAACTATGATGCTAACAAAAGTGGGAATAGAAGGGGCTGCTCAGACCTCCCAGCAACAGCATGTAGCTCACCTCCCACACACTCTGATGTCTTGAGGAGGGGTGAGACAGGTAAGGGAAGCAAGGCCACGTTTTATGCCTTTCTTGTCTTCTCTCACCACCCTCACTGATTTCCATATCAAAAGGGTCATCATACACTTCTCACTAAAGGCAGAGTTCAGGAATGGAGCTAGAAATATGGATGGATTCACTTATTCAGTCGTCATTTATTTATGGAGCACTACTATGTCCTAAGGTCTTCATAGGTGGCTCTAGTGATAAAGAATTTGCCTGCCAATGCAGGAAACATAAGAGACGGTGATTTGATCCCTGGGTCAGGTAGTTTCCCTGGAGGAGGGCATGGCACCCCCTCCAGTGGATAGCATCATTGACTCAATGGACATGAATTTGAGCAAATCCTGGGAGACAGTGAAAGAAAGGGAAGCCTGGCTGTCTACAGTCTTTGGAGTCACAAAAAGTTGGACGCAACTTGGCAACTGAACAATTATGACCTAGGTGCTGTTCTAGGACTGACTTCAATGAAGAACAAAACAGGCACGTTTCCTACTCATATAGGCCTTCCACATGAGGGACACAGCTGAAAATAATAAGTAAGCACATAAAAAATGCACAAATAATAATGTTTACTAGTGATAAATGCTCCAAGTAAAACAAAGCAGGATGATGTAATAGAGATAAGAGGTATCAGGGGTGGATGCTAATTTAGGCAGGATGGTCAGTTAAGAACACACTAAAGAATAGACGTTTGGGCTGACAGCAGACTGATATGAAGGAGCCAGCCCCCTGAGGTTCATGAAGCAGAGAATCTGCTGCTAAAGAAAACAAGTGAATGGCGGAGTGCTACGTTCACAACCAGAGATGGCCTGTGTGAATAAAGGACAGTGAGTGACGGGTGGACTAGCTCAAGAGGAAGTCAAAGAACTAAGACCGCCAGGGCACACAGCAAGACATGCCAGAGCACACCTCCGGGACAAATTTCATATTTTATTCTAAATGCAACAGGAATCCAGGGCACACCAAAGTGACCTACTTAGGTCTAACTTCTCAAAAGATCACTCTGGCTGCTACATGGAGAATGGTTTGGGCTGAGCATAGAAACTGAAACATGCTGTCATAGTAGTCTTCAATTTGGCTTGAATTAAAGTGGTCATAAGAAGGGAAGACGAGTGGGTGGTTTCAGGATAAGTTTTGCTGATGGTGCTGAAGAATCAGAGGTCAGGCTGTAAACGGCAAAAAGAATCAAGGATAGTTTGGGGGGTTTGGGTTGAATGACTGCTGCTATTGCTAACTCACTTCAGTCGTGTCCGACTCTGTGCGACCCCATAGACTGCAGCCCACCAGGCTCCCCCATCCCTGGGATTCTCAAGGCAAGAACACTGGAGTGGGTTGCCATTTCCTTCTCCAATGCATGAAACTGAAAAGTCAAAGTGAAGTTGCTCAGTCGTGTCCGACTCTTAGCAACCCCATGGACTGCAGCCTACCAGGTTCCTCCATCCATGGGATTTTCCAGGCAAGAGTACTGGAGTGGGGTGCCATTACCTTCTCCAGGGTTGAATGACTAGGTGGAGAGTTATGCCAACTACTGAAATGGAGACACAGCCAATTCGGAAGAAGCTGAGGTAGAAAGCAAGAGCTCTGTTTAGAGCGTCAAGTCTGAGATGATAATTATACTTCTGAGTGAAAATTTCAGGTAATTGGGCAAGCTAGTTCAGAGACTAACAGGCATGAGTGGTTTCAGTGGTCTGAGTTTTAGTCTTTGGAACAGTAGTTCTGGAGGGGAGAGAAATAAATGACCATGTTCCCTTCCTTGAGGAGTCATCAGAGGATAGGAGAGACAGTCATGTTCACAGCTGAATGTATTACAGGTGAGATATTTGGTAATGGCTGTAAAAGGCCCCAAGAAAACACTTCAGGAGCATTAAAAGGGAGCGACTAATTCTGCTGTATGTCACCTTTGATAGCCTACTGCTTAAGTGACTCTGCTCTTCTGGAAAATTTCTCTACCTTCCCACTCAGTCCCTGTGTGTCAGAGTCTAACTCTTCTAGGCCCATCATTTTTTAAAGCTTCTAAGGGAAAGTGCAATGATGTTTTCATGACTAATTCCTTAATGTTATCAACATTTTACCAAGATAAATATTGTCTGTGAAGGTGTTGTTAGATTGAGCTGCTTCTGTGGACTTTCAGGTTTCATATTTTAGGGGTTTCAAATGTTTTTACAGGTCATATACTAGAGCATGGCCTTAAATCAATTTTAGCACATTTCTGCATGACATTTATACTATTCTGTTTCACACACACACACCATCCAGGACTGTGGATGGTATTTCTTTGTAAAGAGTAAGCCCAAAAGAACGTGAAAACAAAGAAGTATAGATTCCAGTCAAATTTTTTTAGAGAAATGTAATCTTTATCAATAGAAAACCACTTACCTGAAACACTCTGCACCACTTCGAATCTCCTTGCAGACCCCACGTCCTGTGCTTCTCAAGCCCCCTGCCTCCTTCTCAGAATCATTTCCCCATAGAATATCAGACCCAGACCCAGAAAGAACCTTAGAAACCATCCAAGTTGGCCACCATGTCCACACTTCTCTTACACAGACAACAAATCTGAGCCCCAGGAAGCTTGGTGATGTGTGCATGGTCACATCAGTGGGATAAGAATTCTTCGAGATCCTAGTCATAGACCACTCAAATAAATCTGCAATCCTTCCATCAATCAATAGTTTATTTTCCTTTATAGAGCTGATGTACAGGTAGAGAAAATTTTATTAAACAACAATCTATAGCTAACCTGAGATATAGATTCCTTCCCTCCAACCCTCACCAGATTAATTGAATTATTGCTTGATTATTATTGGAGAGAGAGATCAAGATGGTAAAAAGAAGAATGGTATTTGAATCTGTATAACTCCCAGTCAAAGCAAGTAGATATAGTAATGGGTTAACATCCTAAAAAAATCAGGGAAACCACAAATCAAAAACACAATAGATTCACAAAAACCTAAACCAAGAGAACTCAAGTATAATACTTAATTATTATTAATATTATGAAAGCATTATTTATGATTGCAAATATATCACTAAGTGGTGACATTTGACATTGGAACAGTTTAGGGGCCGGGGACCTTCTTCAGATGGTTTCAAGCACATATTTACGTTCACTGCATATGTTCAAGATCACAGCAGCTGAAATGAAAGCAAGGAGTATTCCTTAGCTCCCTTCACTCTCCCTGTAGAAGGAAGGACTCGTGTAAGGTTTGTCTCTGGTCCCATTCTGCATACCCCCATGATTTTCTGTTGGCTGCTCAGGACGGAGTTTCCTAGTCCAGTCCGTGCTCCTCAGTGATGATGACAGTCACTACCTCAGGGGTGGGGCTGATCTTACCAGTGGCTGGCCCTATTTCCCATCCCTACATGACTCATCCCACAAAATACCAAGGATGCAGAGAATCCTGGCTGCCCCTGCCCCAGGAACAAACCCAGGCATATCCAGGAGATTACCAGACTGTTCACCACTTCACTCAGCCTAACTTTCCCCTTTTCTCTAGCACCCCTTCAGCTTTCAGTTCAGTTCAGTTGCTCAGTCATGTCCAACTCTTTGCGACGCCATGGACTGCAGCACGCCAGGCTTCCCTGTCCATCACCAACTCTCCGAGCCTACTCAACCTCATGTCCATCACGTCAGTGATACCATACAACCATCTCATCCTCCGTCATCTCTTTCTTCTCCCACCTTCGATCTTTCCCAGCATCAGGCACTTCGCATCAGGTGGCCAAAGTATTGGAGTTTCAGCTTCAGCATCAGTCCTTTCAATGAATATTCAAAACTGATTTTCTTTAGGACAGACTGGTTGGATCTCCTTGCAGTCCAAGGGACTCTCAAGATTATTCTCCAACACCAAGTTCAAAAGTGTCAATTCTTCGGTGCTCAGTTCAGTTCAGTTCAGTTCAGTCACTCAGTCATGTCTGACTCTTTGCAGCCCCATGAATCACAGCACGCTAGGCCTCCCTGTCCATCACCAACTCCTGGAGTTCACTCAGACTCACATCCATCGAGTCAGTGATGCCATCCAGCCATCTCATCCTCTGTCGTCCCCTTCTCCTCCTGCCCCCAATCCCTCCCAGCATCAGTCTTTTCCAATGAGTCAACTCTTGGCATGAGGTGGCCAAAGTACTGGAGTTTCAGCTTTAGCATCATTCCTTCCAAAGAAATCCCAGGGCTGATCTCCTTCAGAATGGACTGGTTGGATCTCCTTGCAGTCCAAGGGACTCTCAAGAGTCTTCTCCAACACCACAGTTCAAAAGCATCAATTCTTCGGTGCTCAGCCTTCTTCACAGTCCAACTCTTTTTTTTTTTTCTTTTTTTTTTCAGCTTTCTGTTAATATGTAAATTTTTTTCTTTTTTTTTTAAATTTTATTTTATTTTTAAACTTTACATAATTGTATTAGTTTTGCCAAATATCAAAATGAATCCGCCACAGGTATACATGTGTTCCCCATCCTGAACCCTCCTCCCTCCTCCCTCCCCATACCATCCCTCTGGGTCGTCCCAGTGCACTAGCCCCAAGCATCCAGTATCGTGCATTGAACCTGGACTGGCATAATATGATAGATATGATAGTCAAATGCCCCACTCAGGATGCATCGTCAATGCTGTTTGTTGTTTTCGTCACTGCTCTTGTTTTTTGACTTTTGTAGACTACATTAATTCACTAAAATATGTATCATTTGTCCGGTGATGCCTCTGCTTCATTACTGTAATCATCACCTAAAGATCATAAAGAGATCGTAGTTCCT
>NW_011494945.1:2512076-2513444 GCF_000754665.1 Bison bison bison | reverse complement strand
TACATAATTGTATTAGTTTTGCCAAATATCAAAATGAATCCGCCACAGGTATACATGTGTTCCCCATCCTGAACCCTCCTCCCTCCTCCCTCCCCATACCACCCCTCTGGGTCGTCCCAGTGCACTAGCCCCAAGCATCCAGTATCGTGCATCGAACCTGGACTGGCAACTCGTTTCTTACATGATATTTTACATGTTTCAATGTCATTCTCCCAAATCTTCCCACCCTCTCCCTCTCCCACAGAGTCCATAAGACTGTTCTATACATCAGTGTCTCTTTTGCTGTCTCGTACACCGGGTTATTGTTACCATCTTTCTAAATTCCATATATATGCATTAGTATACTGTATTTATGTTTTTCCTTCTGGCTTACTTCACTCTGTATAATAGGCTCCAGTTTCATCCACCTCATTAGAACTGATTCAAATGTATTCTTTTTAATGGCTGAGTAATACTCCATTGTGTATATGTACCACAGATTGCTTATCCATTCATCTGCTGATGGACATCTAGATTGCTTCCATGTCCTGGCTATTATAAACAGTGCTGCGATGAACATTGGGGTACACGTGTCTCTTTCCCTTCTGGTTTCCTCAGTGTGTATGCCCAGCAGTGGGATTGCTGGATCATAAGGCAGTTCTATTTCCAGTTTTTTAAGGAATCTCCACACTGTTCTCCATAGTGGCTGTACTAGTTTGCATTCCCACCAACAGTGTAAGAGGGTTCCCTTTTCTCCACACCCTCTCCAGCATTTATTATTTGTAGACTTTTGGATCGCAGCCATTCTGACTGGTGTGAAATGGTACCTCACAGTGGTTTTGATTTGCATTTCTCTGATAATGAGTGATGTTGAGCATCTTTTCATGTGTTTGTTAGCCATCTGTATGTGTTCTTTGGAGAAATGTCTATTTAGTTCTTTGGCCCATTTTTTGATTGGGTCGTTTATTTTTCTGGAGTTGAGCTATAGGAGTTGCTTGTATATTTTTGAGATTAGTTGTTTGTCAGTTGCTTCATTTGCTATTATTTTCTCCCATTCTGAAGGCTGTCTTTTCACCTTGCTAATAGTTTCCTTTGATGTGCAGAAGCTTTTAAGGTTAATTAGGTCCCATTTGTTTATTTTTGATTTTATTTCCAATATTCTGGGAGGTGGGTCATAGAGGATCCTGCTGTGATGTATGTCAGAGAGTATTTTGCCTATGTTCTCCTCTAGGAGTTTTATAGTTTCTGGTTTTACGTTTAGATCTTTAATCCATTTTGAGTTTATTTTTGTGTATGGTGTTAGAAAGTGCTCTAGTTTCATTCTTTTACAAGTGGTTGACCAGATTTCCCAGCACCACTTGTTAAAGAGATTGTCTTTAATCCATTGTA
>NW_011494945.1:2510701-2511963 GCF_000754665.1 Bison bison bison | reverse complement strand
TTTCATTCTTTTACAAGTGGTTGACCAGATTTCCCAGCACCACTTGTTAAAGAGATTGTCTTTAATCCATTGTATATTCTTGCCTCCTTTGTCAAAGATAAGGTGTCCATATGTGTGTGGATTTATCTCTGGGCTTTCTATTTTATTCCATTGATCTATATTTCTGTCTTTGTGCCAGTACCATACTGTCTTGATAACTGTGGCTTTGTAGTAGAGCCTGAAGTCTGGTAGGTTGATTCCTCCAGTTCCATTCTTCTTTCTCAAGATCGCTTTGGCTATTCGAGGTTTTTTGTATTTCCATACAAATTGTGAAATTATTTGTTCTAGCTCTGTGAAGAATACTGTTGGTAGCTTGATAGGGATTGTGTTGAATCTATAAATTGCTTTGGGTAGTATACTCATTTTCACTATATTGATTCTTCCAATCCATGAACATGGTATATTTCTCCATCTACTAGTGTCCTCTTTGATTTCTTTCACCAGTGTTTTATAGTTTTCTATATATAGGTCTTTAGTTTCTTTAGGTAGATATATTCCTAAGTATTTTATTCTTTCCGTTGCAATGGTGAATGGAATTGTTTCCTTAATTTCTCTTTCTGTTTTCTCATTATTAGTGTATAGGAATGCAAGGGATTTCTGTGTGTTGATTTTATATCCTGCAACTTTACTATAGTCATTGATTATTTCTAGTAATTTTCTGGTGGAATCTTTAGGGTTTTTCTATGTAGAGGATCATGTCATCAAATAGTGAGAGTTTTACTTCTTCTTTTCCAATTTGGATTCCTTTTATTTCTTTTTCTGCTCTGATTGCTGTGGCCAAAACTTCCAAAACGATGTTGAATAGTAACGGTGAAAGTGGGCACCCTTGTCTTGTTCCTGACTTTAGAGGAAATGCTTTCAATTTTTCACCATTGAGGATAATGTTTGCTGTGGGTTTGTCATATATAGCTTTTATTATGTTGAGGTATGTTCCTTCTATTCCTGCTTTCTGGAGAGTTTTTATCATAAATGGATGTTGAATTTTGTCAAAGGCTTTCTCTGCATCTATTGAGATAATCATATGGTTTTTATTTTTCAATTTGTTAATGTGGTGTATTACATTGATTGATTTGCGGATATTGAAGAATCCTTGCATCCCTGGGATAAAGCCCACTTGATCATGGTGTATGATCTTTTTAATGTGTTGTTGGATTCTGATTGCTAGAATTTTGTTAAGGATTTTTGCATCTATGTTCATCAGTGATATTGGCCTGTAGTTTTCT
>NW_011494945.1:2504403-2510005 GCF_000754665.1 Bison bison bison | reverse complement strand
TCACCTCCACTAGCTTTGTTCGTAGTGATGCTTTCTAAGGCCCACTTGACTTCACATTCCAGGATGTCTGGCTCTAGGTCAGTGATCACACCATCGTGATTATCTGGGTCGTGAAGATCTTTTTTGTACAGTTCTTCTGTGTATTCTTGCCACCTCTTCTTAATATCTTCTGCTTCTGTTAGGTCCATACCATTTCTGTCCTTTATCGAGCCCATCTCTCAGCTTTCTTTATAGTCCAACTCTCACACCCATACATGACTATTGGAAAAACCATAGCTTTGGCTAGATCGATCTTTGTTGGTAAAGTAATGTCTCTGCTTTTTAATATGCCTTCAGCTTAGGAAAAAGAAAATGACAACAGTAATTTTGACAATCTTGTACTCCCCAACTAGAGGTGACCCCTGACCCTCTTTCTTATCATCTCTTGGGGACAGCGATGCTGTCGCTCGCTGGTGAGCTTGGCCCCAAGACTGTGCTTCTTCAGAGACTTCTCCAAGGGAGTCCAATGAAAATCCAATCCAATGGAAGCCACCTCCTGCCCAGCCTCATCTTGCGGAGGGACATGGGCCCTGTTGCTTGGGAGCTCAAGGGTAATGTGTAGTTCTAAAAGACAAATATGGAGGACTGTTTCCTTAACCTCTACCAGAACAAGCCTCCACTCGCCACTTATTTCTGAGAGTCTGGTAGCCAGCTCACAGAACAGAGGCATCTGCTCCCATTTAAAAAAGTTAGAGCATATTAGATTCAGCTTTGAAACAAGAAGAAAAAAAACTTTACATTTGGAGAAAAGCCCTTGTTTAATCACATCAAGTCTGTGTCACAAGCTGAAAAATGCCAGGAAATTCCAAGCTAAAGGCAGATACTTCATCTGTAACTCATGCCATGGGGCTTATTTTTATTCTTTCACATGCCTGCAAATAGAAGATGAAGCATCTGAAAAACTCTGAGTTGTGTGTGTTTTGTTTTCTGAGTTTCTTTTTTTTTTTTTTTTGGTCTTGTCAGTTCATGTCATAACCTTGGCATTACTCTGCCTTTTTTTTTTTAATTTAATAAGAATATGAGATTATACTGATCCTGTTCTCCTATTTCTTGTTAGTGCTGAACAAGCAGTTTTGGCACTTGCAACTCAAATTACTGCCATGTTGCTCTGTGCCTCAGTATGTTTGGCTATGAACTCAAGTGTCTTGACCTGCCATCTATCTTTAAGGCCTGAGAAAGAAATTATTTTAGCATTCTTGCTCTTAGCTCATATATAAAACCCTGTGATCTATGACATGTCTGCAGCCCCAAAGTTAGCACGAAACTATGAAGAACAAAAGGAATGAAGTAGATGGGATGGAGTGGGGGTGGGAAGAAAAATCAACAAAGACCCAAAGCAGAATAGTATTAAATCTCCTGCTTTGTGCCCAGCTACGGGTTCTGGTTCTTATAAATGGGAAGAAAAATGTGTGTAACTCCAAAAATATGTAAAACTCATTCACTTTTAAACGTAGAAAGTGTTCATTTTTCAATCTGAGTACTCTGAATTTCTGTGTTGCTTTCAAAGTTGTGTGGTACATTATAAAATATGCAGCTTGCCATAGACAGTGACGTTCACCTTTTCAAGGATTTGAAAGCTTGATCACTCCAAATGTCTTAAAATAAAGGAGAAAGAAGGAAACATTAACACCATGCACAGCCTGGTGACACAATCATGATTATGATCATCAGTTAGAATGCCAAGGAATAGTGGTAGGAATACACCGTTAATGAAAGAGAGAATGCTCTGTGATAGCCTACACTTTAAGATCAGCTCTTGACATTCAGTATTTACTGCAGACCAACCAACTGTATGTTTTACTTACAATAAATGTAAACTATGGGGCATGAGCTCAATGAGCATCCAATCTAGTCTCAATAGGACAATTCAGGATACAGCATACAGGGTAGCCACCAGCCCTCAAAACTCCACATGCAAGGACTGACCATGGGAGCCCTGCAACCACTCCTTAATGGGTAAATCTATGACTCTAGAGTACTACAGACTTGGGTTTGAATCTCACCTTAACTCATACCTTCAAGAATATTTACCGAGCACCCTCTCTGCATCTGTTTCTGTGGTGGGTACTAGAAACACAGTTCCTTCCCTCGTGGATTATAGGAGAGTTTGTGACACATACACATTAGTAGCCACACAAATGTAAAACTCCAAAATGTTATAAATGTTGAGGAGAACGTATAAGGTGAAAAAGAGAGTTTAGAGGTCCCAGTTTAGACTGGAGAGTCAAGCAAGGCATCATGAAGGCAGAAGTCACAGAAAATGGCATCATTCCTACTAGATGAGCCTGCAGCAAAGGAACGAGCAGAGGCAAAGAACACGGTTTACAGCCAATCCCCCAAAACAAGTGCATCACTGGGAATTCAGATGACTATGTCCACAAATCAACCTGCCTAAAGCTCTATTTCCTCATTAGCAGAGTTGAATATACTAATACCAACTACAGATTTATATTAGAAAACAAGTAACAGCAAACATCTTTATAGAAATGGCAGAATATCCTAGAAAAGTTACTGAGACCATAACCACTGAGGAGCACCACAGGCCTAACAGGAGAAAAAAATACACAAAATATTTACAGCACCATAAGGAGGAAAAAAATCCTATAGAAAAAAGGGAGGTCATGATGTCTGCAGTGGGAGATAATTAATGGTGGACCCCTTAAGTGTCAACACTTTTTTTTCTTAAGTTCAGCAATGTATTAGATTTATGAGGTAGTATATTCAAAAATTCATATAACTAAAAACAAACTGGCTTGTTTGTTTTGGATCATTCCATGCCTGAGACTAAATTATGCATTCAAGTGTTAATAAATTCATAATTTTTTTTGTTTGGCAGTTGACAAAATTGACTTAAGGAAATAAAAGAGATATCGACCAAGTATGGACAGGCTTATGCATTTTTTAAGCTAGTTCGTTTCTTAAATCTCCAGGAGGAGAAGAAAGTTCAAGTTATTTATTAATGTGTGCCTTTTACTGTATTGATTGATAGTACATGTGAAAACAAATCCTGAGACTGATTGGAAGTCAAGGATGAAAACAGCAAGAATTTACCTGCATACCAACCAACCCAAAGATAACACAGACTAGGAGAGGAAAGAGAATCTGCTATGAGAATCAAAGCCAGTGGAATTTTCCTCTATCATTGAAATAACTTTAAATGACACCCCATTCCCTTTCAAAATGTCACTTCTGTATTTTTTCCCACGGTTTAAACATAATTTTTCTTTTACATTCTCTACTGAAATACGTTTCTGATGACTTCAAACTTCTGAAAACAATTACAGTGTTGGCCTATTCTTATCTAGATTCAATAGGAAAATGTCATTCTATCAACCACTCCATTCAAAAACTAATAGCTCCCCAAAGGTGATATGTAGTTTAAGATTCATTAGAATTCACATTTCTCTTAGAAAAAAAAAAAAAAAAGACTATTTATTTGACTTCCCCCTCCTAGGGGGAAAAAAAAAAATCATGGCTATTAACTTCCCTTTCATTTTGTTATCTCATATATTGTTCAAACATCTCTCCTCAAAAATATGTCTTTGCAATTCATTTTGTTCTGCTTTCTTTGATGAGCTTGATAGAAGTCAAAGAACCCAGCATGATTTCTCTGTTTGCTTATGAATTGCAGAGATCATGCACATGCCTTGCAAATCTTACAATAATATAGAAAATATTTCCTGGTATCTGTCACTAGCTATTCTTTTCAGCACTCTGAGGCTTTCTTTTAATAAGCAATGGCAGATATTTTGTCCTGTATTATAACTCCTAATATGGAGGGAGGAAAAACACCACAAAACTTTTAAATCCCAGAAATGCACCATCTTCCTTAATCCAAATATCATCCCTAGAGTTGCTTTCACCCTTGCATTATCTATAGCTTAACAGAAAACCACATCCTTTCTCTTAAACTGGAGTTTATATAAAGCATTTTTCCAGATGCTGACACATAATATGCATGTGAAATAATAGTTCCCTTCTCTTCATTCTTTTCACATATCTTACTGCATCTTTGATACTTGATTGTTGTACAACTGATTTAAATTGTAGTTTAATAAAAGTATATGTTCTTTCCTGGTTTTAAAAAAAAAATCTGTTACAGATCTTTGAATTTGACCTGCAGGTTTGAATTAATCCTTCATTTCAGTTCTCTCATATTCATCATGTCTAAACTTAGTTTAGCTGTGGCTGCGTGGGCACAGGAGGACCTAGAGGAGCATTCCCACCTTGAAGGTCAGGAAGGGCGGTGGTGAGGAGATACCCCTCGTCCAAGGTAAGGAGCATTGGCTGCGCTTTGCTGGAGCAGCTGTGAAGAGATACCCACGCCCAAGGTAAGAGAAACCCAAGTAAGATGGTAGGTGTTACAAGAGGGCATCAGAGGGCAGACACACTGAAACCATACTCACAGAAAACTAGTCAATCTAATCACACTAGGACCACAGCCTTGTCTAACTCAATGAAACTAAGCCATGCCTGTGGGGCAACCCAAGACGGGCGGGTCATGGTGGAGAGATCTGACAGAATGTGGTCCACTGGAGAAGGGAATGGCAAACCACTTCAGTATTCTTGCCTTGAGAACCCCAAAAACAGTATGAAAAGGCAAGGTGATAGGATACTGAAAGAGAAACTCCCCAGGTCAGTAGGTGCCCAAATGCTACTGGAGATCAGTGGAGAAATAACTCCAGAAAGAATGAAGGGATGGAGCCAAAGCAAAAACAATACCCAGCTGTGGATGTGACTTGTGATAGAAGCAAGGTCCGATGCTGTAAAGAGCAATACTGCATAGGAACCTGGAATGTCAGGTCCATGAATCAAGGCAAATTGGAAGTGGTCAAACAAGAGATGGCAAGAGTGAATGTCGACATTCTAGGAATCAGCGAACTCAAATGGACTAGAATGGGTGAATTTAACTCTGATGACCATTATATCTACTACTGAGGGCAGGAATCCCTTAGAAGAAATGGAGTGGCCATCATGGTCAACAAAAGAGTCCGAAATGCAGTACTTGGATGCAATCTCAAAAAACAATAGAATGATCTCTGTTCGTTTCCAAGCAAACCATTCAATACCACAGTAATCTAAGTGTATGCCCCAACCAGTAACGCTGAAGAAGCTGAAGTTGAATGGTTCTATGAAGACCTACAAGACCTTTTAGAACTAACACCCAAAAAAGATGTCCTTTTCATTATAGGGGACTGGAATGCAAAAGTAGGAAGGCAAGAAACACCTGGAGTAACAGGCAAATTTGGCCTTGGAGTACAGAATGAAGCAGGGCAAAGACTAATAGAGTTTTGCCAAGAAAATGCACTGGTCATAACAAACACCCTCTTCCAACAACACAAGAGAAGACTCTATACATGGATATCACCAGATGGTCAACACTGAAATCAAATTGATTATATTCTTTGCAGCCAAAGATGGAGAAGCTCTATACAGTCAGCAAAACAAGACCAGGAGCTGACTGTGGCTCAGATCATGAACTCCTTATGGCCAAATTCAGACTTAAATTGAAGAAAGTAGGGAAAACCACTAGAACATTCAGGTATGACCTAAATCAAATCCC
>NW_011494945.1:2503598-2504303 GCF_000754665.1 Bison bison bison | reverse complement strand
TAAATCAAATCCCTTATGATTATACAGTGGAAGTGAGAAATAGATTTAAGGGCCTAGATCTCATAGATAGAGTGCCTGATGAACTATGGAATGAGGTTCGTGGCATTGTACAGGAGACAGGGATCAAGACCATCCCCATGGAAAACAAATGCAAAAAAGCAAAATGGCTGTCTGGGGAGGCCTTACAAATAGTTGTGAAAAGAAGAGAAGCGAAAAGCAAAGAAGAAAAGGAAAGATATAAACATCTGAATGCAGAGTTCAAAAGAATGGCAAGAAGAGATAAGAAAGCCTTCTTCAGCGATCAATGCAAAGAAATAGAGGAAAACAACAGAATGGGAAAGACTAGAGATCTCTTCAAGGAAATCAGAGATACCAAAGGAACATTTCATGCAAAGATGGGTTCGAAAAAGGACAGAAATGGCATGGACCTAAGAGAAGCAGAAGATATTAAGAAGAGGTGGCAAGAATACACAGAAGAACTGTACAAAAAAGATCTTCACGACCCAGATAACCATGATGGTGTGATCACTGACCCAGAGCCAGACATCCTGGAATGTGAAGTCAAGTGGGCCTTAGAAAGCATCACTACGAACAAAGCTAGTGGAGGTGATAGAATCCCAGTTGAGCTATTCCAAATCCTGAAAGGTGATGCTGTGAAAGTGCTGCACTCAATATGCCAGCAAATTTGGAAAACTCAGCAGAGGC
>NW_011494945.1:2502921-2503480 GCF_000754665.1 Bison bison bison | reverse complement strand
GACTGGTTCCAAATAGGAAAAGGAGTACGTCAAGGCTGTACCTGTCACCCTGCTTATTTAACTTCTATGCAGAGTACATCATGAGAAACGCTGGGCTGGAAGAAACACAAGCTGGAATCAAGGTTGCCGGGAGAAATATCAATAACCTCAGATATGCAGATGACACCACCCTTATGGTAGAAAGTGAAGAGAAACTAAAAAGCCTCTTGATGAAGGTGAAAGAGGAGAGTGAAAAAATTGGCTTAAAACTCAACATTCAGAAAACGAAGATCATGGCATCTGGTCCCATCACTTCATGGGAAATAGATGGGGAAACAGTAGAAACAGTGTCAGACTTTATTTTTCTGGGCTCCAAAATCATTGTAGATGGTGACTGCAGCCATGAAATTAAAAGACGCTTACTCCTTGGAAGGAAAGTTATGACCAACCTAGATAGCATATTCAAAAGCAGAGACATTACTTAGCCAACAAAGGTCCATCTAGTCAAGGCTATGGTTTTTCCTGTGGTCATGTATGGATGTGAGAGTTGGACTGTGAAGAAGGCTGAGAGCTGAAGAAT
>NW_011494945.1:2436355-2502821 GCF_000754665.1 Bison bison bison | reverse complement strand
TAGTCAAGGCTATGGTTTTTCCTGTGGTCATGTATGGATGTGAGAGTTGGACTGTGAAGAAGGCTGAGAGCTGAAGAATTGATGCTTTTGAACTGTGGTGTTGGAGAAGACTCTTGAGAGTCCCTTGGACTGCAAGGAGATCCAACCAGTCCATTCTGAAGGAGATCAGCCCTGGGATTTCTTTGGAAGGAATGATGCTAAAGCTGAAACTCCAGTACTTTGGCCACCTCATGCAAAGAGTTGACTTATTGGAAAAAACTCTGATGCTGGGAGGGATTGGGGGCAGGAGGAGAAGGGGACGACAGAGGATGAGATGGCTGGATGGCATCACTGACTCGATGGACATGAGTCTGAGTGAACTCCAGGAGTTGGTGATGGACAGGGAGGCCTGGCGTGCTGCGGTTCATGGGGTCGCAAAGAGTCGGACATGACTGAGCAACTGTTCTGATCTGAAATTTAGTTTTGTTTTTTCTCTCTCTTTTTTTTAATTGACATATACCTCATTTACAATGCTCTGTTAGTTTTGGGTATGCAGCAAAGTGATTCAATTATACATACATACATTTTTTTCAGATTATTTTCCCTTATAGGTATTACAAAATATTGTTCCCTGTCCTTGTTTAAACTGGTTAAACCCATTTTTTTCAATTTATCTTTTGCTCATCTCCTATCTTCTAATTGCCCCAACATTCCCTTGCTTCTCTCTCTCTTAACAAAAATTGTATGCTGGATGAGATTTCAAATCCTGTAACATATCCTCACCATTAAAGAAATGCCTGCTCATCACTGCCTACTTGGGGCCAAGCACTCTGCTAGACTCTGTTGGGTGTAAAATCATACATTGAATACACACTTTACCCTTAAGGATCCGAAGTTTCCTTGCATACAAAGCAAAGGATAAATAATTTAGTCCTCAAGTTGCACTAACACCTGTGAAAAGAACAGAGAAAAATGAGGTAATTTCAGTTGGAACACGCAGGCTTCATAGGCTGGGCCAAATTTTGATATGTAAAGAGGAAGATAGTAATTAGTGTGTGGACCAAATTATGCCAAATTCTCAGTGAGGTGCAAAGCAAGACGGTCTCAATATGCATGGTGTTTCATGTCATGTTTGTTAGGTTTGGGGAAGTCAGTTCCTGAAAATTAGGTAACCATGATGCTGCCTAGTTAGGTTTCATTGCAAGAGTAGTTGGCATAGCAGGAGCTGAACAAGAGCATAGTAACACTCATGTAAACCCCTTTTTACCACACTTGACACCTTTTTCAGAGCATTCCACATCTATGATCTTATTTAATTCTGCAAAGTACAAAGGCACCAGATTTCATTTTAAACATAAGAATACTGAGTCTCAGAGTAAGAAACTTACCTGGTATTGAAGCCCAGGTTAATCATCAGTTAAATCCATTACACCTATAACCTGCCTTCACTCACTCACACTTCGGTTGTTTTTATAAAAACCTTGCTCTCCAGGCATACTATCCAAGTGCCAAGCCGTTTGCCCAACTTGTTTTTTAAGAACCTGGAGCTGGCAGCATCCTGCTGGAGCTCCAGCTGTTTAAGACTGGGTAAGCCCACGAGTCCTCCATCTGTCCACGTGCAATTGTCCACTTGGTGAACTTTTGACTTCAGAGGGCCAAAAGCCCACCCTCAGAGCACACCAACACTGCCATTTTCCAAGCAAGTGTACCTTGAAGGAGCCAGAGCTCAGTTGCGGGTCTACACAGAAGTCTCCTTGCCCACCTTTTTTCTTGTCTCCAGTTACCTTTTGCCAGTCTTGCTCCCTACACCTCAGCTTTACCCCATAAGCATCCTGAGTCCCTGGCCTTTGGAGAGGTAGATGTGAGATGTTTTTTGGTCTCCTAGCTTAGCTGCCTTGTGAATGACTCCTTTATCTGCTATAAACCTCCAGGTTTGCCTTGCTGTGCTTGGGGCAAATGAACCAGGTTTGGTAAGCGTATTAGATGTAGAATGATCATGACAATACACGCCTTGTGATGCTGATCGCAGAGCCCTTCTCACTATAGCAAATGCAATACGAAAATTTCCTAGCTTCAGAAATTTCACAGCAATGATTTTCTGTGTACATGTTCATAGTAAAGACTAACTGTATTTAAGTTTTTATTTCAAATGTCTAGTTTATATATTATCATTTATATATTACAAGTTCTAAAGATAAGTAGAAAATGTTTTAAAGAACTTCAGGTTCAGCTAACGACCAGTGACTTTAAAGGAACCCCTGTATACTGTTGGGAGGAATGTAAATCGATGTTGCCACTATAGAACACTGTATGAAGTTTCCTTAAAAAAATTAAAAATAGAGCTACCTTGTGATCCTACCATCCCACTCCTAGGCATTTATCAGGAGGAAAACATAATCCATAAAGATACACGCACCTCAATGTCCACAGCAGCACTGTTTACAAAAGCCAAGATATGGAAGCAACCTAAATGTCCATCAACAGATGGATAAAGAAGATGTGGTACATATATACAATACTACTCAGCCATAGAAAAGAATGAAATAATGCCATTTTCAGCAACATGGATGGACCTTTCATACTAAGTGAAGCCAGACAAAGACAAACACACAATATTGACTGTAAGTGGAATCTAAGAAAAATGACGCCAATAAACTTATTTGCAAAACAGAAATTGATCCACAGACACAGAAAACAAACTTATGGTTACCAAAGATGGGGGGAGGGATAGACTAAGAATTTGAGATTAAAACATACAGACTACTAAAAATGAAATAGATAACCAAGATAACCAATAAGTATCCACTATATAGAACAGGGAACTATACTCAATATCTTCTAATAACTTATAATGGAAGAGAATTTAAAAATGAAGATACATATATTTATATAAAATAATCACTTTGCTGTATACCTGAAACTAACACAACATTGCAAATCAACTATATTTCAATAATTTTTTTTATTCCAAAGTGTAAAAAAAAAAAGATGTAATTCCACCTTAAAGTCATTTTGAATTCTTTTTCTTAAAAAAGTTTATTGTGGTATAGTTGGCATACAATATTGTTAGTTTCAAGTACCACATAGCTGTTTAATGCTTATGCAGATTAAGAATTGATTGCTATAACAAGTCCAGTAACCATGCAAGTTTGTTACAATATTTTGTTTACATTTCCTATGCTGCACATTACATTCCTATGACTTATTTGTAACTGGAGTACCTCTGAATCCCGTTCAGCAATTTGCCAGACCCACCAACTCTCACCCGTCTGGTGACCACTAGCTTGTTTTCTATACTTGAGTCTCTTTCTGTTTTATTTGTTCATTACTTTGTTTTTTAGATTCTATGAAATCATACTGTATTTTACTTTCTGACTTAGTTCACTTAGCATAATACCCTCTAGGTCTACCCACTGTCACAAATGACAAGATTTCCTTCTTTTTCATTGTTGAGTAATATCCTACTATATATATTCATGTATATAAATGCAACAGATTTCTATTTATTGATTTTATATCCTACAACTTACTGAACTCATTTATTAGCTCTAATAGTTCTTTTGTGGAGTCTTTAAGGTTTTATATATATAGTATAATGTCATCTATAAATGACAATGGTTTTACTTCTTTCCCTATTTGGATGTCTGTTATCACTTTTTCTTGTCTGATTTCTGTGGCTAGGGCTCCAAATAATATGTTGAATGAAAATAGCAAGGATGGGTATACTTGCCTTGTTCCTGATCTTAGAGGTAAAGTATTCAGCTTTTCACGGTTGAATATGTTAGTTGTGAGATTGTCAAACGCGGCCTTTATTATCGTGAGGTATACTCCCCCCACTGCCGTGGACTTCCCAGGTGGCACAGTGGTAAATAACCCACTTGCCAATGCAGGAGATATGGGTTTGATCCCTGGGTCAGAAAGGTCCCCGGGAGGAGGAAACGACAAGCCACTCTAGTATTCTTGCCTGAAAAAAATCCATTGACAGAGGAGCCTGGCAAGCTATAGTCCATGGGGTTGCAAAGAGTTGGACATGATTGAGCAGCACACATACACATGTTCCCCCATATCCACTTTGTTATCATAAATGGACAATGAATTTTATCAACTTCTCTTTCTGCAAATTTATCAAGATGATCATATGATTAGGCTATTTGAATCCATTATCTAGTCTTCAACTATTTTGGTATGGAATCAATTAGATAACACTTTATTAAAATACACAATACTTGTTTGTTCTATTCTTTGGTTCAAATACAAACATTTCAATTACCCACATATTTGAAAATCCTAAGAATGTTGATCATATAGAGAATCCTAAGCATGTTTCCTTCATTATCTAAAGAACTCAATAAAGCATCACAGGAATGTGGGTACCCACTATTGCTTTTGCTATTGTTTATCCTTAACAAGACATATATATATATTGCAACCATAATGAATCATTAATTAATCTGCAACTTTGAGCCAGGAACTATGCTAATATTAGATACTGTCTTGTTTAATTCCCTCAAGACCCTATGAGGCTACATCATTGCTCATATTTCACATATGAAGAATTAATTTTTGTTGGTAACCAAGTATAGAAAGAGCACTTACTGAGATCTGATCATTTCATCATTGAAGTACTTCTACAAAAAGGAAAATGTAAACATAGCTGCTCTTGTTGTCCCTCTCTGTTACCCTACAAAAAATACCAGTAAGTTAATACCAATCTCTAGCTGCTAATCTAGAGATGTGGTGTTATAAATAAATTACAGCAGAAAATATTTAAATGAATCTAAAAGTTGTTTTAATTAATACCAAACCTCCCCATTAACTACATTCACCTAAGGCTCCTACTAAAAGAGATGGAAGCACCATGCAGGTGCCTGCCGTGTGTGTGACATTTTGCTAGAGATAATATACATAAGATGAGCCCAAATTGACTTCATCCCTCTATCTATATCCTTAACTGGGTAAATGCCTGCAGAAAAAAAGAGCTGGGGCAGCACACCCACTCCTCTGTGCTACCTAAGCCCTACTCTTCTCTCCCATTTGAGCCATTTACTCCCTAAGGCTATTGTCTGGGAACAAAAGAATTTACCAGTCTGTTGAATTTAATTCCAACTTCTATACACTGGGTAAATTCAATTGCCCTTAGAAAACATTTATTCATGGCTTCCCAAGTTGGCAGAGTAGAAGGGCATGCACTCATCTTCTCCTGTGAGAACTCCAAAAAAATTGCAACTAACCACTAAACAACCGTTGACAGGAGAATGGTGGATCCCACCAAAAAAAGATTCCCCACATCCAAGGGAAAAGGAGAAGCCCCAACAAGATGGTTGGAGGGGCAAAATCATGTTTAGAATAAAACCCTGTACCCGCCAGAGACACTCAGAGGGCTCAGACAAAACCATGTGTGCACCAGAAACCAGGGACTTCACAAGAGACTGAGCCAGACCTGCCTTTGAGCAGCGGAGTGTCTCCTGCAGAGGCACGGTCAACAGTGGCATGCCCCAGGAGCAGGGCTTCTGGCTGCAGCCAAACTGGGGGCTATGGCGTGTAAGCCCCAACACAGAGTCACTGAACAGACAACCCACAAACTGGAGAGCAGTTGTACCAAGAAGATCTCACACTGCTGCACAAGTTCTAGGGCCCACAACAGATTTCCCAACCTGGGGATCCCACAAAGGGACTGAGAACCCCCAGGGAATTTGACTTTAAAGGCCAGTGGGATGTGATTACAGAACTTCCACACTACTGGGTAAACAGACTCTTGGAGGGCACAAACAAAACCTTGTGTTCACCAGGACCCAGGAAAAAGGAGCAATGACATGACCAGAGACTGAGCCAGATGTGTCTGTGAGGGTCCAGGAGTCTCCAGCAGAGGTGTGGCTCAACAGTGGCTGGCCTTGGGGTCAGGGCACTGAATACAACAGTCCTGGCATAAGTCTTTTTGAAGGCTGCCATTACTCCTACCTGAGGCCAAAATATAGGCAGGAAACACAGCCCCACCAACCACTAGAAAATTGGATTAAAGATTTACTGAGTATGGCCCTGCCCATCAGAGCAAGACCCAGATTCCCCCACAGACAGTCCCTGCCATCAAGAGGCTTCCCTGAGGACAGACAGAATGGAAACCTCAATCATAGAAAAACTAACCATAATGATCACTTGGATTACAGCCTTGACTAACTCAATGAAGCTATGAGCCAGGCCATGCAGGGCCTCCTAAGACGGATGGATCATGGTGGAGAGTTCTAACAAAACATAGTCCACTGGAGAAGGGAATGGCAAACCACTTCAGTATTCTTGGCTTGAGAACCCCATGAATAGTATGAAAAGGCAAAAACATGCCACTGAAAGGTGAACTCCCCAGGTTGGTGCCCAATATGCTACTGGAGAAAAAGTACCAGAAAGAATGAAGAGGCTGAGCCAAAGTGAAAACAATGCCCAGGTGTATATGTGACTGGTGGTGGAAGTAAAATTCAATATTGTAAAGAATAATGTTGCATAGAAACCTGGAATATTAGGTCCATGAATCAAGGTAAATTGGAAGTGGTCAAACAGGAGATGGCAAGCATGAAAATCAACATTTTAGGAATCAGTGAACTAAAATGGATGGGAATGGGCAAATTTAACTCAGATGACAATTATATCTACAAGAGTGGGCAAGAATCCCTTAGAAGAAATAGAGTAACCCTCATAATCCAAAAGAGTCTGAAATGCAGTATTGGGTGCACTCTCAAAAATGACAGAATGATCTCTGTTCATTTCCAAAGCAAATTATTCAATATCACAGTAACCCAAGTCTATGTCCCAACCAATAATGCTGAAGAAATTGAAGTTGAACAGTTCTATGAGGACCTACAAGACCTTATCGAACTAACATCAAGAAAAAATGTGCTTTTCATCATAGGGGACTAGAATGCAAAAGTAGAAAGTCAAGAGATACCTGGAATAACAGGCAAGTTTGGCCTTGGAGTACAAAATGAAGGAGAGAAAAGGCTAACAGAATTTTGCCAAGAGAATGCAATGGTCATAGCAAACACCCTCTTCCAGCAACACAAGAGACAACTCTACACATGGACATCACCAGATGGTCAACACTGAAATCAGATTGATTATATTCTTTGCAGCCAAAGATGGAGAAGCTCTATACAGTCAGCAAAAACAAGACCGGGAGCTGACTGTGACTCAGATCATGAACTCCTAATTGCCAAATTCAGACTTAAATTGAAAAAAGTAAGGAAAACCACTTTTCCAGGCAATAGTACGGAGTGGATTGCCATTTCCTTCTCCAGGGGATCTTCCCATCCCAGGGCTTGAACCTGGGTCTCCCGCATTGTAGACAGACGCTTTACTGTCTGAGCCATCAGGGAAGTTCAGACCATTCAGGTATGACCTAAATCAAATCCCTAATGAGTATACAGTGGAAGTGACAAATAGATTCAAGGGATTAGATCTGATAGACAAAGTACCTGAAGAACTATGGACAGAGATTCATGACATTGTGTAGGAGGCAGTGATCAAGATCATCCCCAAGAAAAAGAAATGCAAAAAGGCAAAACGGTTGTATAAGAAGGCCTTACAAATAGCTCAGAAAAGAAGAGAAGTGAAAGGCAAAGGAGAAAAGGAAAGATACATCCATCTGAATGCAGAGTTCCAAAGAATAGCAAGGAGAGATAAGAAAGCCTTCCTAAGTGATCATTGCAAAGGAATAGAGGAAACATTGGAATGGGAAAGACTAGAAATCTCTTCAAGAACATTAGAGATACCAAGGGAACATTTCATACAAAGATGGGCCCAATAAAGGACATAAATGGTATGGACCTAACAGAAGCAGAAGATATGAAAGAAGAGGTGGCAAGAATACACTTAAGAACTATACAAAAAAGATCTTCACGGCCCAGAAAACCATGATGGTGGGATCACTCACCAAGAGCCAGACATCCTGGAATGCAAAGTCAAGTGGGCCTTAGGAAGCATCAATACAAATACAAATTCCAACTGAGCTATTTCAAATCCTAAAAGATGATGCTTGAAAGTGCTGCATTCAATATGCCAGCAAATTTGGAATACTTAGTAGTAGCCACAAGACTGAAAGAGGATAGTTTTCATTCCAATCCCAAAGAAAGGCAATGCCAAAAATTGTTCAAAACACCACACAATTGCACTAATCTCATACGCTACCAAAGTAATGCTCAAATTCTCCAAGTAAGGCTTCAACAGTACATGAACTGAGAACTTCCAAATGTTCAAGCTGGATTTAGAAAAGGCAGAGGAACCAGAGATCAAATGCCAACATCCACTGAATCATCGAAAAGCAAGATAATTCCAGAAAAACATCTACTTCTGCTTTACTGACTATGCCAAAGCCTTTGACTGTGTGGATTACCACAAACTGTGGAAAATTCTGAAAAAGATGGGACTACCAGACCACCTCCTGAGAAATCTGTATGCAGGTCAGGAAGCAACAGTTAGAACGAGACATGGAACAACAGACTGGTTCCAAATTGGGAAAGGAGTGCCTCAAGGCTGTATATTGTCACTAGCTTATTTAATTTATATTCAGACTACATCATGTGAAATGCCAGGCTGGATGAAACACAAGTTGGAATCAGGATTGCTGGGAGAAATATCAGTAGCTTCAGATATGTAGATAACACCACCTTTATGGCAGAAAGTGAAAAGGAACTGAACAGCCTCTTGATGAAAGTGAAAGAGGAGAGTGAAAAAGCTGGCTTGAAACTCAACATTCAGAAAACTAAGATCATGGCATCTGGTCCCATCACTTCATGGCAAATAGATGGGGAGACAATGGAAACTGTGATGGACTTTATTTTCTTGGGATCCAGAATCACTGCAGATGGTGACTGCAGCCGTGACATTAAAAGATGCTTGCTCCTTGGAAGAAAAGCTATGACAAACCTAGACAACATATTAAAAAGCAGAGACATTACTTTACTGATGAAAGTCTGTCTAGTCAAAGCTAGTTTTTTCCAGTAGTCATGTATGGATGGGAGATTTGGACCATAAAGCAAGCTGAGCACAGAAGAATTGATGCTTTTGAACTGTGGTGTTGGAGAAAAACTTTTGAGAGTCCCTTGGACTGCAAGGAGATCCAACCAGTCCATCCTGAAGGAAATCAGTCCTAAATATTCATCGGAAGGACTAATGCTGAAGCTGAAACCAATTCTTTGGCCACCTGATGCAAAGAACTGACTCATTGGAAAAGACCCTGGTTCTGGGAAAGACTGAGGAGGAGAAGGGGATGACAGAGGATGAGATGGGTGGATGGCATCACTGACACAATGGACATGAATTTGAGCAAGCTCCAGGAGTTGGTGATTGAATTCAATCACCACCACTAGCTTTGTTCGTAGGGATGCTTCCTAAGGCCCACTCGACTTCATGTTCCAGGATATCTGGCTTTAGTCCAGAGATCACACCATTGTGGTTGTCTGGGTCATGAAGATCTTTTTTGTATGGTTCTTCTGTGTATTCTTGCCACCACTTCTTAATATCTTCTGCTTCTGTTAGGACCATACCAATTCTGTCCTTTACTGTGCCCATCTTTGCATTATATGTTCCCTTGGTATCTCTAATTTTCTTGAAGAGATTTCTAGTCTTTCCCATTCTATTGTTTTCCTCTATTTATTTGCATTGATCACTGAGGAAGGCTTTCTTATCTCTCTTTGCTATTCTTTGGAACTCTGCTTTCAAACGGGTGTATCTTTCCTTTTCTCCTTTGATGCTTTTGAACTGTAGTATTGGAGGAGACTCTTGACAGTCCCTTGGACAACAAGGAGATCAAACCAGACATCTGAAAGGAAATCAGTCCTGAATATTTTATTGAAAGGACTGATGCTGAAGCTGAAACTCAAGTACTTGGCCACTTATGCTGAAGTTGAAGCTCTAATACTTTGGTCACCTGACTTGAAGAGCCAGCTCATTGGAAAAGACCCTGATGCTGGGAAAGATTGAGGACAGAAGGAGAAGGGGGAAACAGAGGATGAAATGAAATGGTTGGATAGCATCACCATCTCAGTGAACATGAGTTTTAACAAACTTTGGGAGATAGTGAAGGACAGGGATGCCTGGCATACTGCAGTCCATGGGATCTCAAAGAGTTGGACACAACTTAGCAACTGAACAATAACCAGGCAACTTTCACCATAAATATGCCATGATTCGAAGTTAAACTTTCCTATTGTTCTATGTATTTTTCTTTAACTTCTAATTGAAAGATAATTAGTTTACAATGCTGTGTTAGTTTCTGCTGCATAACAACATGAATCAAGCATACATAAATCACCTCCCTCTTAAGCCTCCCTCCCACTCCCATCCTATGTATTTCTCTTGGATATTTTATATGATTTCTCTTGTTTTTTTTTTTTTTCCTCCAAATGCCCAATTCTATAAGGCTTTCATTCCCCTCACTTAGGGACTCTCTTAACCTATGGATATGAAAAACAAAAAGAGTGATGTGTTTTACTACAGACATTTAAACATACCTACATGTAAGTGACTTAAGAATGGGAGCACTAGACTCTGATGGAAGCATTACTTCTGAGAAATTCACTTTGTTTAAACCCCAAATCATAAATAATGGAACAGAGGAGGAATTTATGCGTATGCTCCACTTCCTATTAACTCAACTCTCAATAACTTGTACTTCATGTGCCCTTTATCTAAAATATGAATCCTAAGCATGTAATTAATAAATAAGTGATGTCCTTAAAATAGGTATTTTAAAATATCTAAATAGAATTAGCTGTGTTCTTGTCAAGCTGTAAGCCTGCACATTCTACTGGACAGGATATTCAATTTAAATCATTAAGATTTTCTGAACAAATGCTTATTAATTGAACCATAGCACTATAGTTGAGTCCCTTTCCACTTCCTCTTGTTAAACCTATTGAGGATGCAATGCAGAGCTATTTGGCAGGTGGCCACATGGTAACGCAGCAGGACATATTTGGCAGGTTCATACTATAAGTTACCAGTTGCCAGACTTTTGCCATTTGGATAGATAGCATCTCTGTCTCTTTTTACTTGTTTTAAATATAAAAATGTGTTGCCCTTGACAGAATTATAATTCATAGAGGTAATTAATATCATGTTAAGTATATATAATTAATTTAAAACATGAGTCTACAAAATAGTTTGCAAAGCACATGGAATTCTTGCAGGAGAATTTTTTCAAGGTCATGTCAGGTCACCTCTAACAGGAAGGTGACTAGTATGGAACTACAAATATTAGTTGTAAATGGCCATGTTCTACACACAGCCCATTTAATTCCAAAACATGCAAATTATACTTTATATAAATGCAAATCATAGACTAGGTACCCTGCAAAGTATCTTTTCTTCCTTTAAATGTTAATAAATCCAAGTTGAGGTGAGTTTGAACTTCTCCATCATTAAAATGTCTTGATTGGTACGACTTTTAGCTGAATTCCCAAGCTGATTTCTTAGGCCCTCTGCGTCATACTTGGGAAAAAATGAAATTCTGCTCTGGAAAACTGGGCAGGAAGGGCCCTGCCTTGGGAGATATACTTTAAAAAATTCTGCATATCACAGACAGAAAAAAACTTAGATTAAAAGGAACATAAGAGACTATGTCACTCAGAAGGCAGAGCTCAGTTGGAGCCCCTGAGCTATACCTGGAACCCTAAACAACTGTCTTCCTGACCAGCACCATTTAAGTGCCAGGGAAACACTTTAACCCATCGTTTGCCCTATACCCTCAAAATGGAAGTCCACAGTGCTTAAATATCTGTGAGATGTGTCATTGCCAACACTGGAGATGGACACTGCTTCAAAGTGATTTGGGAGGCCAACACATGGAGAAAGTAGAAAAATGAATTAACTAAATTCTTCCTCTCACATAGTATGAAAGCAGTAAGTTTTGCATGATGATTTTCCAGTAGCACTGAAAGCATCCATTTTTAGGATTCTCTTTGTGT
The DNA here is from genome assembly GCF_000754665.1 of Bison bison bison. NCBI lineage: Eukaryota > Metazoa > Chordata > Mammalia > Artiodactyla > Bovidae > Bison > Bison bison. The sequence continues at coordinate 2,490,891 of NW_011494945.1, read as the reverse complement.
TTCAGTTTGTGGTTCTGAAGGCACTCAGAGATTACCTTGGATACACAAAAGTTGCAATGATGATCAATAAACTTTTTGCAGTATTAAACAATTTCTATCACCCTTAAATTTATGTATCTGTGGTCAAGTAACGTACCTAATAGTCCTGACTATTTACAGGACTATTTAAGGACAACTAGATGAACACTGAATGTTAGAACGTTTTAACAAAAATATTTAACAAATTTCAATTTTTAAAGATCAGTTTTTTAAAATATATTTTAAAAAATAAACATTTAAATATTTTAATACTTATTACATTTGATATATGAAAATGAAAAATTGCACTTGCCTTTATGTTAGTAGACAAATTTAATATTTTGGGAAAATATACTTTCTTGAAAACATAAAAACTACTTTTAATATTTTATATTTAATTTGCATCTTGATAAAAATGTTTTCAATGGGTATACTTTAAAGGCTTTAGTGACTGCCAATACACAAAAATAATGTAAAAATGTTGATAATAGCAACATCATTAGAGCAGAAATGTGCTAAAATAAATAACATGTATTTATATTATTAGCCATCAAACATACTTGGTTCATAAACAGAATATTCAAATATGTGCAATAATAATTCAATTTTCTTTGATATCTCAACTTTCAGCATATAAAAAATTATAGCTTTGCAGAAATTCTTTTGATAAAAAAGTATATTTGACAGAGTATGAAGTTTGAATAAATTAAAAAGTTGATACCTCAGTTTATACCTTTTAAATATTTAGACACATGGTATATGTCTAGTATACAATTTTATTCTTATCCTTGCCCCTCAAATGTTGGGAAAGGCCTGTTTAACAATGTAAATGTTTACCATGGATGGATATCACATCTTGAATTAAGGCAGCCTGTATAAATGAAATGCCTATCCATGTTTGTTATTTCATTCAAAATATGTGTACATAGCACAGTAGCTTTAAAAAATGAATCATGAAAAAAAATCACAATACATAATGTTTGGACCAACTTACTTAGTATTTGCTTTATGGCAAACATTCATAAATGGTAGACTTAAATTATCCCCAGTTTGGCACAAATACTAAGAATTAACATGAAATTAGCAGAGAATTGGAGCTTAAGAATCATTTTCACAAAATCTATATCTAAACACCCATTTTCAGTTAACATCAGTTCCACTTTTAGAATCTTGTTCTATAAGGGATCAGTTAAATGGTGAATGACATGTTTGCTGGCACACTCAAAGTTCATAGGAGGCACTTATTTGTCCATTATTATCTACCTTAATTATGCATAGTGGTCTTTTCCTCTACTGTCTTTTTCACAACAATTACAACATCCAAAGCATGAGGTTAATAAGGCTGGAGACTTTAAAGTCAGATTGGAAATAAAGGGAAACATCAACAAGTTTGTCACCATAGAGAAGCATTCTTACAAAGATATCCCAACATTTCCTTTAAGAATGATTGCATTTGCAACAATATAAAAATCCAACAGAGAATCCCAGCAGATATTGGGTTGACCAAAAAATTATTCTGAATGAACTTTTTGGTCAACCCAAGAGAAATTCATATAGGTACAACAACCTGTATTGGATAACTGCAAAAAAAAAAAAAGCAATTCTTTTCAGAAGTTAAGGATCAATTTTGACAAAACAGAGATCTCTGGAAGCCATATTTTAATATTAAATCATGAAAATAACTATGAAAGTGAAGTCGCTCAGTCGTGTCCAACCCCATGGACTGTAGCCTACCAGGCTCCTTTGTCCATGGGATTTTCCAGGCAAGAGTACTGGAGTGGGTTGCCATTGCCTTCTCCGTGGTTACCTCTTAAGTAACTTTAATTCAAAATAATCAATATGCCACCAAGGCACACTTTAGGATGTACTACCCTGGTGCAATACTTCCACCTGATGCAAAGAGCTGTCACGCGAGTGTATGTTCCTCGGCTCTTTGTCTTGTCACAACAAAGATTTGGAGTGACGGACATTAAAGCCCCCTCGGAGTGTCACAGCTCTCAGGTCTTGGATAGACCATGTTATAGCTCTCAGGTCTCGAATGGACCGTGTTATAGCTCTTAGACAAATCAGTGTTACAGCTCAGTGTTACAGCTCTATTTTATTTAGAAGATAGCAGGAAAATCAATCTTCAAGGCGTGAGGGCACATCGATTCAAAGACACAAGAAGAGCGCCCCAGTGCGCGGGAGAGAGAGAGAGAGAGAGCTAGCTTTGGTTCTTCTATTTATATGTTTATCTCTCCCTGGGCCTGTCCTATATAAATTGGGCCAGCCAGGAGTTTTGTTTGTTTTACCTGAGGTCCTCACTCCGGTCCTCGGACCTTCTTTTATTCTATTTTCACGGGCTTTTCCCTTCCTTGTCTTTTAGCTACCGTCATTTTGGACTCCTTTTCCCTATTCTACCTACCTAACATTCCCCCCTCAAGAGATTGGAGGCCCAATTCTTTGGGAATAGGGGCATCGAGGTCTTTCTGGCTACTTCCTGCTGAACTGGGACAGTGAGGGGTATTGGGCCTCCCCCAATTGCTAGTCTCAAGCCTCAGAGTCTTTATAGCGGTGTCCAAGGGTGTATGATATTTTCCATGGTCGGCTGTAGTTTATATCTTTGTTGAACTGGCACTGCATGTTGTAGCTTGTTGACCTGGTGGCAGAGGCTTAGCCTCTATGGTCTCAAAATTGGAGACTACTGCATACCCGGTTCTTCTTTTTCCATCCAAGACAAAGTTGCTTCCATCAGTGTATCAGATTTCCTCAGGATTGGTCAGAGGATCTTCTGATAATCCCTCTTGGGGTTTTGTCCAGTGGTCCAAAGTTTCTTAACCAGAGGTCTTCTGGAATCTGAGACTGGGCCGTGTGAGCTTTCTGCTGAGTTCATTTTTCGCTGTCCCAGTTTCCAGCACGATGGGCCCTATTCCAGCACTATAGAGTATTTAAAAACAAGGGATGGATTATTTAACAATATGAAAAAAATATACACATGCAAAGGAAGTGGACAGTTATTTGAAAGTAACATTTTATTATTATTCACTCAATCCAACAAACGATTCCTTTCTTCAGAGATTTTTCAATCCTAGATCAATGTTCATGTAATATTTCTAAATTTAGCTTTGTATATCACTTAAGGTCATTATGAAAGTAAAAGTTTTTAAAGATATTCTCTTTACTTGTTACAATTCAATTGTGTTGTGGCGTGCCCAGCATGACTCTGTGACAGCTGGTTGCCAGAAAGCACTCTGTTGTTTTGCTAATAATCAGATTTTACTGTCGTTGGAAAAAATAGGAAATGATGCGGACTAAAAAGGGATTTCGTCTTAAACATTTCGGGAAAAAATATAGAAAACTTCAAATGCCATTTTGAGAGAGCTGGAAAAATAAAGCCATGTGTCCATCTTGGACATTTTATTAAGTGTTGCATTGTTGAATGGGGATTTCTTGGTGTGCTAGCCAACAAAGAAAGGTCTAGAAGTTCTTTATTATCATTATTATTTTAGAATTTCTCTTCAAATCAGACCATATAATTTCTATAAATCAATTACATTTGTTAACATTTATGCATACTTTTATGAATTTTCATGCTATAATTTAATTTTAACTTTGCTTTGAGAGTTGATAATTATTATAAAGTGGCACAATTCATTTTTATAACCATTTAAGTTTAATTCTGTGATGTATACCACATTTGTATACAAAGAAAGCTCTTTGGTAAGCTTTCTTTGTATACAAATGTGGTATATAAAAGCTCAATGATACATACAAATGGTATATACAAAAGCTCAATGATAAGTAAAAAGAAAAGTTTTTTACTTCATAGTATCAAACATTCTTCAAATATTCTAAATGAGATTTTTTAAATTTTAATGATCTTTTATCTGCATGTATAATATTTGTCTGGGGTCTGCCATCAGAGTGTCCTTTAACGTGAAAGTTTCTCAGTCATGTCCAACTGTTTGTGACTCTATGGACTATACAGTCCATGGAATTCTCCAGGCCAGAATACTGGAGTGAGCAGCCGTTCCCTTCTCCAGGGGATCTTCCCAACCCAGGGATCAAATCCAGGTCTCCTGCATTGCAGGAGGATTCTTTACCAGCTGAGCCACCAGGGAAACACCTTTTCTATAATAAACACTACCAAATATCAGTATAAGGGTGGAATGATAAGAATGTGTTTTCTAGAACAAGGTAACTTACATAAATTGGCATAACACTGAGAAATTGTACTTCTTTGGAAGAATCATAATGATACTATGCTAGGATACTTTTTTATATTTGCATTTATCTATTTATTTATTCATATTCAAAGTCATGAGCTCTCCACATAGTTTTCTGCATAAGTGCATTGTACTGTGTTTACGAATCAACAAAGACTATTTTTTAAAATATTGATTTGTAGACTATGTAGATTTATGCTCTCATTTCTTTTCATGTCAAAGGATCTTGGTTGTATTTTTATATTTAACATATTTAATACTGATATCATTAGCCTGCAAACTACCTAGAACTAAAGGGACATAACGTTGGTCAAACACCATAGTCTCATTCATTCTCATTAGAAGATACAACTATTCATGAAGAAATTTCTGGATTTTATCATATATTAATCTCTAAAAGTGAGTAACATAGAGAGCCTTAAATTTCTACATTTTGCACTGATACTTACACGGATAAATCAATAGGAAAAAAACCCATGTCCAGTTTGCCTTCAGTGAAATTGCAGGGTGGAGGGACTCCTATCCCATGCATGACTTGAAGCAGATCAAAAAACTAGGGAAAATATGGTATGAAGAGCTTGATATATCTTCACTTAAAAACAGTGTGGCTAAGTTCCCAGGGAAATGCTATCGATAAATTGCAAAGTTCCCCTGGCCTCCTTTTTCTCTTGAGCAAGTTTTGAGCTTACGCACCATCAGACCAGAGGCACTGCCCACCAGGTTCTGTGGTAACTGCAGAGACACTGCCTGGTCCCTAGGAGCTCCCTACATACTCCTGTTATACTTTAAATGCTTAATCAAAAATTAAATACCATTTTCCCATAAAACAAGAGTGTGCAGTGACTTTAATAGCTAAAAATGTTCTCTGAAGAAAGACAAGAGCTATTATCTGGAAAGTTGCAGTTTGAAATGTAGTCCCCAGACCAAGGAAGGGCATCAGTATCACTGCGAGCTATTGGAAATGCAGATTCCCTAACCCCACCTGAGATCTGTGAATTGGAGGCTGGATTTTAACAAGGTCCTGAGGTGACTCAAATGCACCTTCAAATTTGAGTATCACAGATCTAGAACAGTTCTCATAAGATTCATGGTGAATGAACTGTTTCTATTAGTAATTTATTTATAACTTTACATGAACAATAAAATAAAGATAAATTACTAGGATAATGAAAGAAATATAAACAGATAAACTATAATTCTGGCTTTTCTATTATTAGAATCAGTTAGAACCAACATGGAAGAGTTAGAACCAGACATGGAACAACAGACTGGTTCGAAATCGGGAAAGGAGTACCTCAAGGCTGTATATTGTCACCTAGCTTATTTAACTTATATACAGAGTACATCATGTGAAATGCTGGGGTAGATGAAGCACAAGCTGAAATCAAGGTTGCCGGGAGAAATATCAATAGCCTCAGACATGCAGATGACACAACACTTACGGCAGAAAGGGAAGAAGAACTAAAGAGCCTCTTGATGAAAGTGAAAGAGAAGAGTGAAAAGGTTGGCTTAAAGCTCAACATTCAGAAAACTAAGATCATGGCATCTGGTCCCATCACTTCATGGCAAATAGATGGGGAAACAATGGAAACTGTGACAGACTTTATTTTTCTGGGCTCCAAAATCACTGCAGATGGTGACTGCAGCCATGAAATTAAAAGACACTCGCTCCTTGGAAGAAAAGCTATAACTAAAATAGACGGAATATTAAAAAGCAGAGACATTACTTTGCCGACAAAAGTCCATCTAGTCAAAGCTATAGTTTTTCCAGTAGTCATGTATGGATGGGAGAGTTGGATCATAAAGAAAGCTGAGCACAGAATTGATGCTTTTGAACTGTGGTGTTGGAGAAGACTCTTGAGAGTCCCTTGGAGTGCAAGGAGATCAAACCAGTCAATCCTAAAGGAAATCAGTCCTGAATATTCATTGTAAGGACTGATGCTTAAATTTCAATACTTTGGCCACCTGATGCAAAGAACTGACTCATTGGAAAAGACCCTGATGCAGGAAAAATTGAAGGCAGGAGGAGAAGGCAACAACAGAGGATGAGATGGTTGGATAATGTCACTGACTTGATGGACATGAGTTTGAGCAAGTTCTGGGAGTTGTTGATGGACAGGAAAGCCTGGTGTGCTGCAGTCCATGGGGTCACAAAAAGTCAGACATGACTGAGCAAATAAACTGAACTGAACTGATTATCAGAATCACAGACAATGCAACATTCTATTAAATTTGTAAGGTGTTTGGTGATAACTTTTCACAGATGTGCAATATCAAGATCATTGTCTGCTTTACTAATAATTGTTGTTTCATAAAATCTATTATAATCTATAGAAGTTCTATTCTTTTCAAGCTTTTAACTTTTATTTTTGCTTTTCAATTTTATCAGCCACTGAAAAGCAGGTTGCATACCTTCCTCACATGCATGCAAGTATTAAAATCATTTGAAAATACAAAAACAGAGAGACAAGAAATTCCAGTGGTCCGATTCCCATCTTTAAACATTTGGGACCAAACTGTTTCTTATCTTGCAGATGCACAAAGAATGTATTTCATAGTTTAAGCTGTCTTGGCAGAATTTCCTCCCTTTCATCCTCTCACCTCAGGGTACACTAACAGTACTTTACAATCAGTTTCCATATTATCATAATAAAGAGAATAGTCTCTACTTTAGTACATTAAACTTACCTAACTTGCAAATCTTACTCCATTGCTAGGGTACTCTTACACTAAGAGTCTACACTAGATGTGTTTTTATTTTAATGGCAAGACTTCTGTGTGCATTACCTACATCCTAACCCAAGCTCCTAATCTAGATAGTGACTCGGGAAGATTTTTCTACCACAATGGACACATCATCATATCAATGCTCCTCTGCAAAACAAACCCCAAACCAGATTTGTTTAAAATTTAATCTATTGTAGTTTTACTTTTATACAGTTTAGAGCTAGCATTTAACTGTCATTAATGAAGATAAAAAAACTCTTCCTTCACGTTATCAACATGTTCAGATTGCACAGATACTAAAGGAATTGCTGTTTTAATAATAAATTAAATAATTTATTGCTGTTTTAATAATATGTCCATTTGTCAAGGGCAAATTAAAAAAAATACCCTGAGAGTTGTGTTTATTCTATGCTTAGGCCTTCCATAGAATTAAGCAATTCCTGAAAACATCAAACTTAGATCAGTAAAAACATCAGTAAAAACAGATGCATAATCTTACTTTGCAGATTTTTCCAATGTTTCTAAGAAAGCATTTTTGAATCAGCCTTCACTACTACTTCAGTAGTTGTATATGATTTCTTATTTTTATCAAAGTGCTACTTTACAAAAAGACTTAAAATCAGTAATACACAGATGTGAAATATTAAACATCTGCTTCTCTAAGCTTTTGTTTTCTAGAATCCTTTTGGCTTTAAACCTATGGTTTATGATTCATATGTTATTGACTTGACTTTGAATGGTTTCTTTACCTTAGCCAAACATATTAACTAATAAACAACTGTGATTTCAGCATTCCACAATCATTTATGGCTATAAAATGGAACTCAGCATATGACAAATCATTATTCCAAATAAAGGCAGCAGAAACTCTTTCAATCTTTATTTCTGTAGAATCCCCACCATCATCAGCAGCATCATTTCAAGTATTTCTATAGCCATATTTAGAGAAAGGCTTTTTTTTTTAACCAAAAATTATCCAGGGAAGCTTATTTTTACCATACATTAATGAGAAATATATATAAATAATATATTTTGTTTGTTATTATATTAGAAATTTAACTTGATTAAAATATAATGATTGAAAATGACAAGTTGTAAGAATAAACACATATTTATGTTCTCTCATATTTCTCTACCTTTTGGGGTTACAGCTGACTAACCCAGTTGTCATGCATTCTTATAACACATGATTATTATGCACATCATGCCATATATTATACACCATAGAAGTTTGAGAGTAGTCAAACTGAACTGTACCCTGTTCATAGAGACAAGTCATGACTTCAAATATTGCAACAATATTAAATTGTAGTTGAAGCTTCTAAACGCCTACTCAATTTTTGTACATAATTTCACTGCAGAGTATAAAATACTATTTACAGGAGAAGGGACTAGCAACCCATTCCAGAATTTTTGCCTGGGAAATCTTATGGACAGAGGAGCCTGGTGGGCTGTAGTCCATGGGGTTGCAAAGAATACTGGAGTGGGTTGCCAAGAATACTGGAGTGGGTTGCCATTTCCTTCTCCAGGAGATCTTCCCAACCCAGGGCTCGAACCCAGGTCTCCTGCATTGCAGGCAGATTTTTTTTTTCCACCTGAGCCACCAGGGAAGCCAAAAAGCATGAGACTTGACGGATCAATTAACACTTACTTACACTGGAGTGGGAGGAGTTTTCCAGGTGGAGCTAGTGGTAAAGAATCCACTTGCCAAGGCAGGAGACATAAGAGACACGGATTCAATCCCTGGGTTGGGAAGATCCCCTGGAGTAGGGCATGGCAACCCACTCCAGTATTCTTGCCTAGAGAATCCCATGGACAGAGGACCCTGATGGGCTACAGTCCATAGGGTTGCAAAGAGTTGGACACGACTGAAGCCACTGAGCACGCACACACCCACCAGGTAGTGGACAACATTTTGACAAACTCTAATACAGGGCAACTTTCAATTATATTTGGTTTATTTCACCATGTGTATGCTGAGCACTCTTTTGTACTATGTGCTATACCTATATGAGACATGCTAAAAGTTTACTTAAGAAGACAGACAAGGAAATGGATGATATTTTCATATATGCAATTGCATAGGATTTACTTAAGAGTTCCCAAAGATGCAACCAAGTTCAAATAGGAGATCAGGGAAATTTTGCTATATAATATAATGACTGAACTGCATACATTAAAAATGAGTGGTGGCAATAAAACACAGAAAGTTTTTCATAGAGAGAGAATTTCCTAAGGATTAGCGTGGCATAAATGTGTACTGGAGGAAACGGTTGAAGAGAGTAAGGACACAATGAACACTTCAGGGCTTCTCAAGGGTGACGTGCAAGGCAGGACATGAGAGAAGGTAGAACTGGAGAAAGAGAAAATACACTTTATGGAACCCAGGCTTTGGACCCACGATATCCACTAAGAGGGAAAGCAATTTGTTTCTTTTGTGTGATTTGCTTCATTTATGAACATATGGGAATCAGGCATAAAATCATCCCATTTCATCGATGTCCAGTCTATTATGGAACACTCAGCTATTGTGCATCAACCTTTTCTTAATGGTCTTTAAACTCTTCTGATATTCCTGTCATTCCAAATTTCCCTTGATAACTATGCATAACTAGTCTTTAGTTTCTCAAGGACTGATCATCCATATTAAATGTTATTCCAGAATGTTGCTTCTCTCCCACAAACTGGGTCTTTCTCTTTGATATATTGCTATATTCATCAGATCAAGAGGATTAAAAGAACAGGTTATTCTGACTTTGGACAATTTCATTGCCTATAGGCAGATAGGAATTTTGAAAAAATATGGTGAGAAGATGTATGTTGAAAGTGACTAGAAAAAGAAATGTTGGTTGGGGGGGTTCTTTTCTATAATTTTCTTTTATACAGGCTCTTCCTCAGTCTATCCCTCATAATTACAAATAATTAAAATCACTGTGTTGTGAGGTTGGATTCCCTTTCTAACTTCCTTTCATGTGAACCTTAAGTAGCTGCCTATCTCTTTTAAAGCTGACTTTGCCCATGAATCCATCTACTCACTGTGAAAATAATTTGATCACTCTGAAGTGCTATTGATTTTTTACTTTATATCCTATTTCATTCTATCTGGGTAGGAAAACTGGATGTTACCCTTTCCAATTAATTAAGGTGTTTATCCTGAAGTTACATTACTTAAAGGTAAGAACTTAACTTTTACCACAGTATATGTTTGGAAACTGTGTCACAAAACAGATGATTTCTAAATAAAATCTACTTTTACATAGAAATAAATGAAAATCATACTGTTTATTTTTCTTCCATTTGTTTAAATATCTCTGTTTTTACTAGCCCTAGCTACTCAGAATAAGAGAAATCAAAAATAAATTTATCTTCCACTTTGTGAATTAACTTTGGACATATAAAATTTTAGAAGCAGCCTTTACAATCATTTAACCTCCTAGGGCAATGCTCTTTACTGAATAATATTAGTGTGAATGCCTACCATAAAAAAGAAATTAGCACATAAAAATACAATTGAATGCTACAATAGAGTCACTGTAATTTGTTACAAATTGAAGAATAATTAATTTGTTTTCTAATTTAGAATTTGAAACAATTTTTTTACTTGGTTTGGGATCCCTGCCATTTGAGATCACTGTTCAGGAAAGTTTTAACTACAGACTTCTTTTTCCTTATGTCAACGACAAATTGGCACTTGCCTATCAACTACAAATGGGCACTTGCCAAGAGCATTTGCCAGTGACTGAACAACAATGGTGTTTGCCATCTGCCTCTGTGGAGACTGAACTCTGTGCTGCTGCAGTTGACCTCCAACACCCCTTGAGGGATTTCAGGGTGGAGTGAGGCACTCTGTGCTCAAGGGACTCTGGTCAAACAGGTCTTTAGATAGTTAGATATCTTCAGAACTGATTTCGTGATTTCAATCCTTCCACCTCTTCATATCTAGAAAATCACTAAGTCCCCTCATGGTGACATCAGCTTCTCCTGACTAGCAGAAAACCTTTTGTATAGTAAGTGCTTGCATTGAACTCCCCCCTCCCCCAAATCTTATATATTGACCTCCTCTGACTGCCCCTTTGGAGCCGTTTCTCAGAGCTATCTGAGGTCTGTCTCCTGGGCTGCAGTCCTCATTTTGTCCCAAATAAAACTTAACTAACAACTCTCAAGTTGTGCATCTTTTTTAGTCCACACTTACGTGAATATCCTTATCAAAAAAAGAGACTTCCAAAATGATTCTATAGACTTGAGAGCATTTTCAAGGTCCTAAAATAAGCAGTTAGTGTATTTAAACTTGATGCTTCTTAAAATGAAAACAAATTTTTAAAGAAAGGACAAGCCCAATACTTTCTCCCATTTTCTTCTACTAACTCAGGTAGTTTCTCCCCCCAAATTTTTTGATATCTGCATAATGAGCATTTGAAGTAAGCACCATCATCGTGTCATTCATCATTGCTATAGGACTATTTTAAGATACAGTTGTCACCAGCCTTAACATTTTATTATAGAAATGAAAGCTATATCAACAAGTACCCAATAACTTTTCAAAAGAAACCTCTAAATTGCATCCAAAGACTTGTGAAGTCTGGACTAAGAGGTACTGATTTGCGAGTATTTACTTGGGGCTGTGAATGCCAAATAGCGAATAAAAGGCATTGTCACTCGAGGTGTGAATGCTAATTGGTCAGGAAGTAATGGGAGATGTGGTGAAGTTTGAAGTTATAGGAAATGACTAAGTGTAAGTAGCAGTCTGGTAAGGTGCTGAAAGTCACTGGCTTAGAATTCACTATCCTCTGCCTCCACTGTTTCTTCTACAGAACTGCTTCAGACTCTCCAGCACAAGAATAAGTCATAAAAGCCAACAATTACTTGAGCTGTTTCCAAATTGTTTCAATTCTTATGCAAGGGCTAACCATTGCTGGGTCATTATTTAATTATGAAAACAATTCAGAATTCTTAAAAGGATACCAAAGTTTTATATCAACATATATAATGAATAATTTGACTTTGCATCCCCTGGGATTCTTGCATTTCTCTTACATTAAAGCTATTTTTTAATTTTGACTTCTCCACTGGACTCTGGATTTTCCAAAGCAGAGCTCATGTCAAGCTATAAGCGTCTCTACTCAGCATCCCCTCCAGTGCCTACATAAACAAGGTGCTCAAAAAATGTTTTCTTTTAAATTCCATTCTTTTCCACAGACATGATTCTTTCTATTCTATGGTTGCTTATTCCCTTCATTATTTTTTTTTTTTTTGGTGTTATTTCCTCCTCCACCCAGAAGTTTGCATTGATAAAAGTTAAAAATAACAAAAACCCTACATGCTTTGTGTTTGCAAATAATCTCATGGATGGAGTTCACATCTTTGATCTATTTCTTTCCTTTGTTCACATCTGTTGTCCATTTTAATAGAAATTCTCTCTCAGGGCTTGAATTGCAACTTTTGATTCACCACCAGGCTTTTGTCTACTGGTCCCCAGCATGGGGTAGCAGACACCAGAGATTTTCATGGGAGGAAAAGATAGAGAATAAACCTCAACTAACCCTCTAAAGAATAAATTTAATATCTTGACCACCCTTTCCTTTGGAGTAGGGAGATATTCCTAGGGTAGGTCAAACACTCAGAACTGTGTTGAAAGGCTACATGGCACTTCATTCCTACTCAAGAACATGTAATGTTTAAACCAGAAATTAAATGCTTGTGTTTAAAAAAAAAGGAAAAGAAAAAATGTTAAAAAGAAAACAAACCCTCTGGATTAAGACATTATTCATGATGGATTTGCTAAATGATTCCCAAAATTAGCTATTCACACTCAAACGTGACACCAGTATCATACCAAATCTTATGTGTGGTATGTATTTGTGTTTGCGTGTGTGTTTGAAAACATGGGTTATGAAAGGAGAGGAATAGGTTAATTAGACATTCAAGCAAAACACTTGATTTTTGATTTTATAAAAAAAATAGCCACCTAACAGCTAAAACTGTATAAAGCTGTCTTATGAATAGAGTCTCAGTGTGTACTCGCAAAAGCTATTTAGACTTGGTCCTCCCAGCTGCCAGGGTTACTATTTATTTGGAAGATTCTTGGTCAGTTGGATTTCTATCAGGTCCTTTGTATTTTAATAGAATATGAAGGAAATGGCAACCCGCTCCAGTGTTCTTGCCTGGAGAATCCCAGGGACGGGGGAGCCTGGTGGGCTGCCGTCTATGGGGTCGCAGAGAATCGGACACGACTGAAGCGACTTAGCAGCATGCTTATATAATTCTTTTTGATAATGTGTCCTTATTATTTTATTTCCAAAACAAGAAGAAATAACCCCAGAAGCCTTCATTAACCTCTGAGATTCTGTTTCTCATTCATCAGAGAATTAACTCTTTTGAATTACATTCCAATCCCTTCCTTCAGTACTAAGAGGCTGTTCTAGCCATGAGTGATGGGATAGAGGAGGGAAGAAGATATTTGTAAGCAAATAAGATGCAGTTTCAGAGGATTATTTTTCTTTGAAAGTTTCACGTTTGGAGTTTATGTCCAGAGAAGTCTAAGGGAAAAAGGGCCATCAGTTGCTCTGCTCTCCCAGAATAGCCCCTTGTCTTTTGAAGATTCCCTAGTGAGATAAACAGTCTTGTGTCTCTAACACAAAGTGAGATGGGAAGAGACCTCATTACCACTCAGTGGAAGAGAAGAGACAAATCGAGTCTCCTTAGTTTCTTCTCCACTAGCTCCCTTGACCCTTGACCCTCCTGGATAAGGACAAGTTGATCCCCTAATAGGACACACTTTGTTGACTCTAGCAGTTACTATTTCAAAACAGAATATTCTGTGTGTAAAGGTAAATTTTTCTTTCAAAAGACAATTGTGAAAAATGTGAGTAAATATAAATATTCCAGCTTCAAGTTTATGCATGCTGCTGCTGCTAAGTCGCTTCAGTCGTGTCTGAATCTGTGCGACACCAGAGACGACAGCCCACGAGGCTCCCCCATCCCTGGGATTCTCCAGGCAAGAACACTGGAGTGGGTTGCCATTTCCTTCTCCAATATGGTTTATGCATACGTTGGGTAAAACATGGCATTAGCGTGAACGTTTTTAAGGTTCATACTATGAACATATTAGTGTGACAGAACTAAAATTTTGCATAAATGAAAATTCCTCTCACCTTGGCCACCTGTCTCACAAATGAGTGCCATCATTCATGGAACCACGAGGCAACTGGATTGAGAAAAACTCATCTTCATTATCAGGAAATCAACTCAAAACAATTTTTAAAGTATTCAGCATAAATCATATTAATTTAGAAGATCCACTACAAAAAAATTAAAACATCAATTTATATATCACTTGTCTCTCTCTCTCTTTTTTTTTTTACTTTTTATCAGCCTAGAAATTGCCTAAACATGCATAGTTGCACCCAGGAATTTGTGAACCTTAATATACACAATTTAGTAATAATATCATGCAGTACATGTGTTTAGGTTTAAGTATAGCAATGGTATGTTTCTTCCAGCTGGTATGCATGAATACTTCAAAGTACTTGGCTTTTGACTGATGAAGATTCCACATCTTATTGATTTGGTTCCTAGAAAACTAGGGGATTTGCTATTTTCTACAAGCTAGTGGCATTTGAAAAACACATGTGTGGAAGACTTGCAAAATTTATATACACACGCACGTGGGGGCGCTTGTATTGATCTCATATGAGGAAGTAGAATCTCCAGGTTGGTTTTTTTTCCTGTGGAATAAGTCATATTATAAGTTTTTCATTTGCTGCCTCTAATATGGTAGTTCTCTAAAATAAGTTCTGTTAGTTTTTAAAACCAGATGGAAAATTGTGCTGGCTAGCTAAGACAGTGTCTTCTAGGGATACACACAAAAAATTACAGCAAGATACTTCCTTCAATTTTTTTTTTTTGAAAATTTTTAGAAAAACAAAAGAAACCATTTTTGAGAGATTGGAATTATTGTGTTTCTTTTCTTTTTGCAAAGGAAAAAATAAAAGCTTGCCTAAGACAGGACTGCGTGGTTCTAAACGCTGGCTGCTGAAGGCCCATGGTGAGGTTTAAGCAGAGTTCAAGACTGAAATAAATGTTTAAACATAGGACAAGCACAATTTCTTTCACCACTGCAAAGCTCCATGTAGTAATCTGAATGTTGGAGTTCTTTTCTACATTTTTGGCTTCTGTTTTTATAAAAATAAAAACCCTCACTATAACGACAGGAATAATTCCTAAAGCTGCTGCTGCTACTGCTGCTAAGTCGCGTCAATCGTGTCCAACTCTGTGCGACCCCATAGACGGCAGCCCACCAGGCTTTGCCGTCCCTGAGATTCTCCAGGCAACCCACTAGAGTGGGTTGCCATTTCCTTCTCCAATGCATGAAAGTGAAAAGTTGAAAGTGAAGTCGCTCAGTCGTGTCTGACTCTTCGCAACCCCATGGACTGTAGCCCACCAGGCTCCTCCGTTCATGGGATTTTCCAGGCAAAAGTACTGGAGTGGGGTGCCATTGCCTTCTCCAAATTCCTAAAGCTGCTAATGTGTATTTCAGAGTCAGCACAGATTAGTCTTATTGACACTGTTTCCTTCACTGTGTGTGTTTCTACACTCTACTCTAAATTGGCAGTCAATTTTTTTTAAATCTCTCAACATACAGAATAGAAGTTTTATCATCAAACAATTTACTACTTGTTTTTAAAGGCATAATTTTACAATACAAGATAGATTCTCAACTAAGAAGGTAAAGATTTCCCTTCTAGAGGTCAGGCCATTGAGTTAACCATGTCTTTTGACCCTAACTTTCCAGTCTGTGTTTTGATTCACAGTAGCTCCATAGATATACCCATTCATGTCTCTAATGGATTAGTATCCACTTTTGTTGCAAATCATTTTGATATGTATAGCATTAATAACAATAATAGCCAACAATCACTGAGAGCTTATAGTGTATTAGATGTTTTTCTGTATTTTATATGAATTTATGTGTTATTTGAGTTGGGTACTCTCATCATATACATGAAGAAACCGAGGCACAAACGCTTTAGTGAAGTCACTTAAGTCACCAAGTGGGCAAGTGGCTGAGCCAGAATTCTAACCTAGAAAGTCTAACTTCAGAGCTATAATGTTTAACTGAGACCTATGAACATGGACAGATCTACTGATCTTATCATTATCTGATCACTAGGTGCACCTGGCCTTGTTAAATGCTGGAAGAGCCCATTAATGCCACCCCTGTGCAATGGCTGATGCACAATGCTTATGGGAGGATGCTATTTATTTTTCACATAGGTCAAATACAGAGGTCTGAGAGTCAAGGATTAGAAATATAGGTGGCTCTTTTTACACCTGGAAATGTGGCTTCAGGAAAAAAAATTGACTGACAATCCCAAGATAACAGGCTCTGATAGATTAGGACTGAGCTAATATAGTAAACTAATAGCCACATGTGGTTATTTAAATTTATTTTAGTTAAAGTCAAATAAAATTAAAAATTTAGATCTCCAGACACACTAGCCACATCTCAAGTGCTCAATAACTACACCTGACTAGTGTCTACTTGTTGAACAGTGACGACATACTGTCACTCTGCTGGGGACTTCTAGTCGATAGTGCTAGCTTAGCATCTAAAAGTAAGAGAAGACTGAGTCTGACGCTGAGGGCTAAAACAAGTGTCCAGAGATGGCTGTGCCAGGGACAACTTCCTAAGCAGACCCCAACTGTAGCTGGGCCTGAACTGTTTCTTCCAGTTTAACCTCACAGGTCACTGTTACCTAAGCCTGATTCTGAGAGCCACCTGATTTCTCTCTGACAAAGTTCTTTCCTGTTTAAGTCACCCACAGTTGCATTCTGTTGATTCCAACAAGAACCTTTCCTGATAGAAGGTCCTTTACTTAACATTTCATAAAACTGAAAAACTCACACTTTAGGAAATGACTGATGTTGGATTGTTACATATTAACACAATTGTCCTTGAATCTCACAGGATAATTACCTAGGGAAAAAAGCAGGTGTGAGGACAGAATAATGTAGATCTGAGAGTGGTGTGAAAGGTTAATTTTTTCTCTCTTGGCCTAGTGACTGGGGCACCCGAGGACGCTCCAACTGGTGGAGATGAATTGATCTGGCCAGGAGGAAGAAAGCCAGGGGCTACATAGGGTGTGTTTTGTGAGACTTTTATGGCCTACAGGCTCAAGGGTAAGTATATCTAATGGCAAATAATTCCAAATCGTTGATAAATCTTCATGAAAATGACAGCCTGTGCTGTAGAGAACTACATGAAGATTTTGTTCTGTACTCAGGTTGGATGGCCAAAGGAAAAATGGGAGTTCCAAAGTAGTGATCATTAGTAACAGACAGCTGGGCCTGAATGAGTGGATACTTTATAAGGACCATCTGGGTTTAAGCCAGTAATGTAGCACATTGATTAAAGGGGCAGAGTTAAGAACTAGACTGGATCTGTATGAGAACATATGTGAAACAACACCATTGTGGGTGGGGGGCAATGAAAAATATACCCAAGTTTTCTAAAAAGACTTGGACTCTTACAAAGTCCCATAGATACTCAAGGTCATCATAATTTGGGTTTTAATAGAAACATAACCTTACAAATATTCAGAGACTGAAGAGGCAAATCACACTTGGATTGTATATAGAAGACTTGATACCAGATATTAAACAGTAGAATGGACTTGTATAGAAATAAGGTACTTGTTATGGGAAAGACTCAGCTAGAGATGAGACAAGCAACTGTCAGCCAGGCTGTGGAAAAGATTTCTGTGCAGGTGGAATTTCAAAAGCTTCCTCTCACCCAAGACTTTTTGAACCTCCAGTTCTAACAGAATAGCCTTTACAAACTAATGTGATTTCAGATTTCGAGATAGCAAGTTTTTCCTAAAAACACAGAGAAAAACAAGAATATCCATTAAAATACTTGGAATTTAGGGGCTGGACTCTCCAGTTTAACTCACTTCATGCCTGGCTCTTTCCATTTATTTTTCTGTTTCCTTTAGCAGAAGCACAGTAAACTGTGATTTTGAGTAGTGTGAAAGCTATTAAAATGCCTTAGAAAAAAGGTAAATGATTCTTAACACTATTAGAACTTTAATCAGAATTGAGTGAACAAATCTTGAGAAATACTAACCCTATTTGCTATAAAGATTAAAACACGGCTCTATAGAAAAATAATCATATAAATCATTCTGATTTCTACAGTGTTCAGCATATTTACATTTCCAAGAACATTTCAGTCAGAGACTGAACAACTCAGGGAAAAAGAATTATGGCTGGGCTTCCCAGGACACTCACATGTGCAACCAACTCTGTGGACATGCTTGGAATCTGTTCCTGGCCTGGGATCAGATATATACATAAACTTCTCATAAACTCAGACCATATTTCCAGCCTATCTGTTTCCAAGAGTAATTCTTCACAAATGCTGGAAGGCTGCTTGATGTTTTACTTATTTATTAATGACCCACATAATCTGTAATTTTTCATGCGTTAGGAGATGTTAGGTCTACCTTAATCTCTGTCTATTTTACCTTTCACATTTGGTTTTTCTTTTAAGCCATCTCCCAGCATCAATTATAATGAGATATCAAATGAGCACTTAAATTTTACCAATGTTTTTTCACAAATTCATTCAGCAAACATAAAAAGCCCACACACCAATAATTTGCCTTACGATGTTACCACCATGTGACATTGCTTGCACTGTTATACACGATCCTCTTTCTAATCGCATGTGTTCTTTTTTCTTGTGAGTTTTGTACTTCGTCTCCACAAGTAGACTATGAACTCTTGGTGGGCAAGGTTAATATTCTGTATATGGTCTAATAATGTCTGAAACATACTAGATATGAAGTAATATTTCCCAATTTTATTTTAAACTGTGAATTATTTTATATAAAACATAGCAAAAGTCAATGAAAGAAAAGCATCAGTGAGTCAATGTTATTTTTAGTACTTTGCATGAATTAACTTATTCAATCCTTACAACAGCCCTTTGATATAAATAGGTATTCTTGTTGTTGTTATTATTATTATTTCTCCTTTACTTATGAGAAAACTGAGATACACAATGTTGAGTAATTGGCCCAGGGTCACAAAATAAGTAAGTGAAGTCAAATTTGAACTCAGAGCACCTAGCTCCTGAGCCTAGCTCAGTTGTGTCCGACTCTTTGCGACCCCATGAATCGCAGCACACCAGGCCTCCCTGTCCATCACCAACTCCCGGAGTTCACTCAGACTCACGTCCATCGAGTCAGTGATGCCATCCATTCATCTCATCCTCTGTCATCCCCTTTTCCTCCTGCCTCCAATCCCTCCCAGCATTAGAGTCTTTTCCAATGAGTCAGCTCTTCACTCAGCCACAAATATGTGCTGATGTATGGCAAAACCAATACAATATTGTAAAGTAATTAACCTCCAATTAAAATAAATAAATTTATATTAAAAAAAATAAAAATAAAATAAAACAAAAAATTAAAAAAAAAACAAAGATGGAAAACAAGTTGAAAGACCTGGAAAATGTTGGGTTTTTTCTCTATGTTTTCTAAAAATTTTTTATCTGGAAGATCAGATAGTCAAAGGTGGCAAAGAATTTGAATAAGTTTCTTCCTCTTTAGCATGGCCACCAAATAAGCACCCTCCACCTGTGCATGCACTGCAATCCGTGGGGTCACAAAGAGTTGGACACAACTTAGCAACTGAACAACAATCCTTGCACACAAGCGAACAGCATTAAATGGAGGCAGCATTGGTGGCTCAGTGATAAAGAATCTGCCTGCAATGCAGGAGATGCAGAGACATGGGTTTGGTCCCTGTGTTGAGAAGATCTCCTAGAGAAGGAAATGGCAACCCATTCCAATATTCTTGCCTGGGAAATCCCATGGACCGAGGAGACTGGTGGGCTACAGTCCATGGGGTCCCAAAAGAGTCAGACATGACTGAGCCACTAAGCAACAAAAAGGCAGTGATAAAATATAGGCTATAAGCTCTCTTCACTATACCCAAGAGAACATAGCTCCACATCCCACAAAATTAAGGATAAACTCACCTTTAACGTTTCTACCTGGTGGTTATTCAGTTATAAACATCCTACCTCAAAATCTTAGGGTCTCCTTATGTTTCTGCCTTACTCTGAGATAAAAATGACACCAAGATTATAAGTCAGTTTAATTCCTCTTCCATACATATGTCTTAGAATATTTGAGACATGCTCACCCTGTCACTCATTCTTTCCACCACACTTAAAATGATCCCTACAGAGACAATTTCTATCACAATTTCACACACTCTTGTCTTTGGGGGGAACTGGTTCTGCTCCCTCATCCTATTAGATGTGTTCTGAATAGCAGTTGTCAATTTCTCGCTTGACCTTACTCCATGGCCAAAGTATTTGACTAAAAGTACTATAACACTTAAAAGGTAATTGGTTGCAAGTAATTAAAACTGTTTAACAGTAGCTTAAGCAAACAAGGATTTGTTTTTCTGACCTAATAATAATGCTGGAGGTAGAAAGTTGCTCACATTAGTTTTAATGGCTAAAAAAACTTGGGTCTATGCTTTTGTAATTCTCTTGGCATTTCCCACATGCAGGTTAACTCATGGTCACCAGTTGGCTCCTGCAACTCAAATTATATATGTGTTCTAAAGTCAAGAAAAAAAAAAAGCAGGAGGAGGAAAGAGGGCCCCAGTTAATTCCAATCATTTTTATCAAGAAAGTAAATGGATTTCCAGAAACTTAAGCAGCGTACTTTCCTGGAAATCTCATTGGAATGAAGTAGGTTTCAAGGATATCTTCAGTTGCAAAATACACACATGCAAACATAAAAATTGAAGAAAATATAGAATAAAATTGTAATGCTTGGCTTAAACTAATCATGATAAATTGCACGGTGCTGGACACACTACATCCCAAAACAAACTCAGGGTTCTGTTCTCAATAAGAAGTAGGCATTAGATAGGCAGGTAAGCTCCAAGCCTGTCAAAATATCCCATCACATGCCTGAGTGATTTGTCCATAGATGAGCACATGACCCAACTAGCCAACTTTGCCTTTATACAAGATTATTGAAACTCCCTGAAGAGAGCCGCTTGTAGTCACAAATCAAGCCTAATAAAGAATTTCACATGAGAGAAGGAAGCTGACACAGGAAAAACTAAAGACAAGAGATAGAAAAAGAAAATCCAAATAGTGCTCAGGTCATTGATTCTTACAGTCATTTTTAAAGCCTATTTTACATCTTCACTTGGTTATAGGATCCAATCAACTTTCTATTTTGCTCAAACTAGATCAATTTAGATTTCTATCCTTTGCAACCAAAAGCTCATAACTAACCTATTGCTTAAAATATTTCCCTGCATCCAGCTTCTTCTGACTTGTCCATACTGAGTCCTTAAAGTTGTTTTCTTAAACACAAATCCAGTGATGCCACCAAGTGATCACCAATCAGTGAGGCTTTCCCCATCACCTGTAAGATTAAGTTCAAATAATTTAGTATATTAAAATGTAAATTGGTGCATCCACTATGAAAAACAGTGTGGAGGTTCCTTAAAAAACCAAAAATAGAGTTGCCATATGATCCAACAATCCCACTCCTGGGCATATATCTAGAGAAAATCATAATTTGAAAATATACATGCACACCAATGCTCATTACAGCACTATTTACAATAGCCAACCCATGGAAACAACCTAAATATCCATGATGAATGAATGGAAAAAGATGTGGTATATGTATCCAATGGAATACTACTTAGCCATAAAAAAGAGTAAAATAATGCCATTTATAGCAACATGGATGAACCTAGAGATTATCATACTAAGTGAAGTCAGACAGAAAACGACAAATGCCATAGAATAACATATATATATGGAACCTAAAATATGATGCAAATGAACTTATTTACAAACAGAAATAGACTCACAGGCACAGAAAATAAATTTGTAGTTAACAAAGGGAAGAGAGGATGGAAAAGGGATAAATTAGGAGTTGGGATTAACAGATACAACTTCTATATATAAAATAAACAGTAAGGTCCTATTGTCTAGAACAGGACACTATACTCAATATCCTATAATAAATCACACCAGAAAGGAATATGAAAAAGAATATATATGTGACTGAAAAAAAGCCATTCATAACTTGGCTCATACACAAATCCGAGCTTTGGTCATATAAAACTTTTAATACTCCTAAACCATGCCATGCATTTCCATGCCGTGATCTCCTTAATACAGGATGCTCTTCCCCATGTTGTCCAACTAGATAACTCCAATTCCTCAGAATCCAGCTCAGCACAACCTGCTGAGCTTCCCCTGACCCATACAGGTACACTCACACCTAAACATATATATGCACACCACAAGTAAAATGTCTCAGCCATGTCACTTTCTCAGCTCCAACTGTCCCTTTTACATACCTTTATCACAACATGGATCAAATCATAGTATCAAATCCTAGCTCAGTATGAGTTCCACAAAGTCAGGGACTGGGAAAATTTAGTGAATGTTTGTTTAATTGATATAAGGTGAAATTTTTGTACAAGTGGAGGAAATCATCTGAGTTTTTCTGCTGTTTGTCTTATTTTCAATTTAATTCCTTAGTGCTTTTTTTCTTGATTTCCTATTGTAGTCAGTTCCTATCTTATAATAACATTACTGACATTTTATAATTTAAAATTATATCTATGCATAATGTATCTATGTGTAATAAACCTGGCATTGTGTTTAGCTCAGCTTGGCAGGTATAAAATATTTTGATAATTTGTTTCTATAATTGGAAGCTATCCTCCCATATTTATGTATACTTTAATAATAAATTCTATATTTCTACAAAATGTTTCAATAATACATTGAACAAGACAAAAGTTAGAGTTGTGTGGGACCCTCAATAAGATCCTTATATAAAGCCAATATTGATCCACTGACCAATAGACTTTAAACCTAGTTCTCTTTCCTAATATTAAAAAAAATTTTTTTTAATTGAGGTATAACTGATGAGTCTAGTTCTTTATCTTACTGTGAGTTCATCGTCTAAGTAGAGCTTCATCCAAGCCACAGTTATTAACCTTGCTCTCAAGCACTCATTAATTTTGGAATGAGATTGAAAATACATAAGTAAATATGCCAATTTAAGAGATGAAGAAATTTAGCTTCAGAACAGCCACATACTTGTGAAAGTTCATGGAACTGATAAGTGGGAGTCAGGTCAGTTTTCTGACTCCAAGTCCAATGATTGTTTCATTGCAAAACAATCTCAACTGAGACTCTATCAAATGTCCTACTAAAATGAAACACTGTACCTATACTATTTTTCTTATCTACCACTCAACAAAGCTGATTTAAATAGGAAATGGTGTTTCTTTGGTACGATTTGTTTTCAGTGAATCTGCAGAATTTCTGAGCTAGCACAGCTTCTTTTTCTAGATGTTTCCCAACCATCTGTTAATAATCTAGTTTAATTCTAAATGTGTCTTCTGGTTATCCAAGATGCCTCTAGTCAGTGTTTGCTCAACTCCTTATAATCCCAGAAACTTTTGTAAACTTTTTTGCTCAAGAGCTATATAATCCAAGGAGGCTCAACATTACTACAGAAACATCAGCAAGTGAGCTTAACACCAACCGTAACTCACTTTTTAAAATCTAGGAATAGTCCCTCCGAAGTTATTGACATGAACAGTTTTAGCATTCCTACATCAAAAGGGACTTACAGACAAAATCTATTTGGAATAGAAGTACTACCCTTCTTGTCTTGAATTTGCATGCAGAGCAAGCTCTCTGTTTTGATTCAGAGTCTTATGTATTTGGTATATTTGGAGGGCTTATGGAGACTGGGGTAGGACCAGTCCTTTGCCACTGGATCCTGGCCAGTTCCTTCATACGCCCAAATTCCTCTCATCTAAGTGACATGCTTGCTCTGTAGTCAACAAGCCCAACAACTGAACAGAAGCCTGCTAATTGTCCAGACCACTCATGCCTGGCTGCCAGTTGGCATCTCCCCAAGGCACAGTAGCACACTGCTCAGTGAGCAAAGTCACTGTAGACCAACCTGAGACACTTCCATCCCCCAAGGGGAGCACAGCAGAAGGACTCAAAGACTTTGCCAACCAGAAGTCTGAAGACTTCATTTCTCCAGGGAGAAGCAGCCTGCTAGGCAAGCCAATAAAATCACAACCAAGAAATCCAGACTATAAAATAGTTCTTTGTAAAATTCACACTCTGATGGAGGTAAACGACTATCCTTAAATCTTCTCATTTTGATTGCAGTCGAGCAAAGAGGAGGAGGAGGAGGAAATGGAGGGGAAGAAATGGAAGAAGAGGAGAAAGAAGCTTTACAAGGCAGACTGAGAAACTTAAGTTTCCAATTGAGAATTCCTTGGAAAAGAAGTGGTATGTATTATACCTGCTGTCTGAGTTTGCCTATATGTCTATAAACCACGTAATTGATTGTGCATTTTATAGACACACACACACAATTTTGGTTTAGCAAGGAAAACAACACAAATCCAGGAACTCTGTTTCTCAGCTGTCAGAGAATTGGGGCAAAAAACAAATACTGCTCAGACTAGACCAGCGTTCTATGTTTATAAGCTAAAGGGCATTTCCTTCATCTGATACTGTCATGGCCAACTCTGGGGGCAATACGTCCCTAGTATGGCTCTGTATGCCCATTCCTAATGAGATCAATTCCAATTTTTTTTGGTAAATTTTGGATTTTTTTCCTCTTAAAAAGGAATATAGACACAAACGATGACTCTAATATGTGACAGTAAAGAACTAGGAAGGAGGAAAACTCAATTTCATGGTTTTGTCTGGTTTTGATGAAGTTAAGATGAAGTGGGGAGACTATGGTTTCATCTTTTCTATGCAAGTCTTTGGCATAGAAGTCTTGGAAGCCAGTCTCCTTCTGCCTTAAAAACAGTCTCTCAAACACCAATGTAGAAGTGCCCCTCAAATTTTTTTTTCATAACCTATGAGTAATCCTAAATATGACTTTTAGAACACAATTTTAAAACTCAATAAAAACAATCAGCCATTTTCAAACTTTTTCAGGACTTAGAAATGATGTTATTTAATTAAATTGATTGGTCCCATAAAAGTAACAGTGTATCAATCAATATTTATGTGTTTCTAACAGGTTTATGGAGAAGGCAATGGCACCCCACTCCAGTACTCTTGCCTGGAAAATCCCTTGGACGGAGGAGCCTGGTAGGCTGCAGTCCATGGGGTCGCTAAGAGTCGGACACAACTGAGCGACTTTCACTTTTCACTTTCATGCATTGGTGAAGAAAATGGGAACACACTCCAGTGTTCTTGCCTGGAGAATCCCAGAGACAGGGGAGCCTGGTGGGCTGCCATCTATGGGGTTGCACAGAGTCAGACACTACTGAAGCGATTTAGCAGCAGCAGCAGCAGCAGCAACAACAGGTTTATAAGTTAATTATTTTAACTTTTTATTAGTTTTTCTTCAAATTCCGAAGTTGATATAGTAAAAGATTATTGAACTCAGAGGCATATATGTTAGGTTAAAATTTCCTGGATAGTTGCCAACAAGAATGTTATTTGCCTGTATTGAAGTGAAACTATATCCCTAATGTTAAGTCCTGACTTCTTTCAGAGGCAGGGAGAGGTGGGGGTTTCCTTAATGTGGAAACTAAAGGATTAGCATCAGGAGCTTAGAGAAGACTTTCAATTCTCAAGATATCCTTTTTTGTCTACCCTGTAGGTTTGCCCACAGAGTTAAACACTTGGAAAAACATTTTTGCAAAGAAAAATGTGACACGATTGTTCATGGGAAATCTTAACTCCACCCAGGAAAAGATAAATGGTACTCAAGAACTACTCTTTAAGAGTGAGGTGTTTATTGAAATAAGGGAGGCTAATTGTCAAAAATGATGAGAAACAAATGTGAAAAGCCCCATGTTTGGAACTCTGGCTACATGGAGCGTTTAAACAAGCATATGCTGTATTTCAAAAGAAGAGGCATAGTTTCAGACATTGCCATTTTTTGGAAAAAATGTCCAGCATAAGAATGAAAAAAGATTTAAAAACATGGCTGCCAAAGAACAAGAAACAAGGAACATGGCTGCCAAAGTTATCTTCTCTGAAACACTGGAGCTCCATTTTGATATCAGTTTGGCTTTTTTATAATATTCAGTGACATCACAGACCAGTCTAGCTGGAGACGTGCTAAAGGGGCTGATATGTGAAAACTGCTAGAGATAGAATTCTCTATGGATATGAGCTGTTTAGCTCTGCTTATCCAAGTTCTTGATCTTTCCAAGAATCTATTAATTTCCAGAGCACCCTAAAATAGTTTCGTAAACCTGGCACTATTGACATTTTGCAAGCTTAGTTCTTTGCTGAGAGAAGGACTGTCTTGTACACTGTGGGATTTTAGCAGCAATTGCGGCCTCTGTATCCATGCCAATAGCAGCTCCCACCCAGTTGTGAGGACCAAAAATGTCTCCAGGCATTTCCATATATTCATGGGTAAGGGGATGGGGATTCGAAATAATTGCCCCTGGCTGAGACCCACTGTCTTGGAGGATAAAACATTAATTTAGGGTTCTCAGAGAAATTGTGCATTATATGTTTGCAAATGTATTCAACAAGGGTGCAAACTCCATTAGTCCAGGAAAACATAAACCTGGCCCCCACTAAAAAAGGCAGTAAGTTCATGATTCTCCCATTCCCTTCAGGTGTTTAGAGCTATGTGTGGTACTTCCACAGATTTTGGTCCTGACTCCATCATTTGTTGCTGGTTTGACCAAGGCCTTGTTATCTGACCTCTCTAAGCCTCAGTTTTTCTCATCACAAAATGGGGACAATACCTGCCTGAGAGTTTGTTATAATGATCAAAGAAAACCACTTATCTCAGTATCCATGCTTGGAAATTCCCTCATAAATCATCATTTGTTATTATATGGCACAATTCATATTCAGCTTCAATGAGGTAGATATATAATCCCCTTTTTATAAAACCACAAATTCAATCAGGACTAACAGATCTCATTAATGGGAACAAGTTTAATAATCATACAGTGGGACTTACAAATAACTAGAGCTCTCTCCAGCTTTCATTTTGACTTGCCTTTAGTTTCCTTCCTGTTGGATGCACATGAGTCACTGGTTTCTGAGCCATCAGCCCAGTTTTTGTTTTTAGTGGGAGTGCCCGGGAAAATAGTCAACATCAACTTAACTGCAGTTTGACAAACCACAGGGGTGTTTCAGTAAACATGTAGCATGCTGAGCTGTGTGCCCTTAGGAATCTGTGAATGCTGACCAAGAACATCCTCTTTGGGGGCCCACCCTGTCGCCATAACACAGTTCAAACAATCCCCCGAAATCATGGAGGGATTCGGATTGTTCAAAGCTTAACATCAACCAGAAAATCCACCAGCCACATGAGAGCATGAGGAGGGCTCTCACAGTGGGCAAGAGCGGACAATGCTTCAAACGACAAGAAGAAACAGGCCCATCTGGGTGTCTCCCGCTCATTTCTGCTAAAGTTTCCCCAAAGACCATGCTGCTCAGGATTGTGAAAGGGGACCAATGACTTCTTTGAGAAACAAAATATTTTTTACAAAAGCTTCCCGGAGGGATTAGGATGTTTACAACACTTGGAGAACAGCCAAGTGGGAGTAAATTCCAGCACAGCATGGAGAAGTGATCAAGTTTACAACCTGTGGGCTGGATCAAGGGCGAGCGTGCCAAATATCTCCCCCAGAGTGGCATTAGCTGGAGAGATCCCACTTCGGGGGGATTTTATAAGGAGGGGAAGATGACTGCTCATTGACAATCATGTCCATTTGGGGGAATCTCAGCTTCCCACAGCTGTGCAAGCTCAGGAAGACCTCAGCTGAGGAAAAGATGGAGTCTTCAGCTTGGAGCACCAGTGAAGCCAAAGAGGTGGCAGCTGCCCCTCTTCCCTGCTAGGCTCATCTTCAGCAGCGAGGTGCCTACTCATTTGTACTGGCAAGACCCTCCCAGGACCAAGACACAGAAGGACAACTCACGTTAGCATGGGACAATGGGACAATGACACATGTATCCATTAAATGAGGAAGAGTTGAATCAGCCAAAGAAGACCCTCAGTCAAAGGGGAACACAAACTCTGACATCATAGCAGTGGGAATGTGGGGTGAGCATTTCTCCGAAGAAGGGGATAGCTGTTCCTGTTCTGAGCTTGCAAAGCTAGAGATGGCTACTCAGAGATTCAGTCACTTCCCACAGATAACCTTGATGTGGAGCAGTGTCAACGCTTTAAATCAAGCCCACTGGCTTCTTTTGTAAATACTGTTCATTGGATACAGGCAGACCCATTCATTTATGTGTAATCTGTGGCTGTTTTTCCCCCTGCGATGGCAGAGTTAAATAGTTGTTGTAAAGACTGTAGGAGCCTGCAAAGCCTTTATCTACTATCTGGCTCTTTGTAGAAAAAATAGGCTGACTCCTGCTTTAAATAATTTTCTCAGGGAATATCTAGAGTTAAAATATGGCTGAAGTAAAACCAAAATGGTTACAGGTTTGACAAACCTTTCCCCTTCCTATATTTCTATGTATTTATTCCTGTACTTACTGTGAGATACTTCACTGTTTATACCTCCTCTTTTTAAAAGCTAAAACGTATGAGGCAATGTATTTATGCTTTAAACTTGCCATGTAGATTTGATAATTTATAATAAACAAATAACTAGGCTCCCATTATGCTGATTGTTCAAGAATCACATATATCCCAACTTCAACTGTTTTTTAAATAAGCAACTAATTTCAGATTACAAACAGATAAGAAAGATCCTTTCATATATTTAAATCTCTTGCAAAGTCTCTAAAGTCTGAACAGGATTTGACAAAAGTAAATGCCTACACTCTTGCTAATTTAATTATTACTAGTTAAAATAATTGTATTTTCCCCAGGCTTGCCTTAGATGCCCCTGGGACTTGTCTATAACTCAAGATTTCAAAAAAGACTGATGCTAAAGGCTCTATGAGGGATTTCCTCCTAGTCTTCATGTTCTCTCCATAATTGCTAAAATTGCCTCATAATCGAACTGGATTGTTATTAATAGTTCATGAGAAGGCTCTTGTGGGTTTCCTAATGAGCAACATAGTCCATGCCGTATTTCCTCTGATGTTTCCTCATAGTCTATGAGTTAATGACAAAATGATCGGAAGTAAAAAATAAAACAGGAAGAATATTCTACAGTTTTTTGTCTCTAGGAATTTTCTTGATGCTGAAGTTCACATTGCTAATGATTTTTAAACAATGGTAAAATTTAACTTAAAAAAAAAAAGAATTTATTTTATTTCAAAACAGTCAAGCAACCAAACAAAACCACTTACTTTGGGTCTGCTATATTCAAGCAGAGCACTACTTTGGGCACTGGTGGCTCTAAGAATATCTGAGATAATATCACTCTTCAAAATACTGCCAATCTAGGGAAAGATAATCAGACACATCTCAGTTCACACTTTGAAAACTAAGTTTTTGTGGAGGAAAAGCAAAATACAACGGGAACATAGTATAAAGAACAATTAATTCCAAAGGAGAAGAGGGCAAGGTGCCTAGAAAATACTTCATAGAGAACATGCATTGCCATTCAGTCTTACAGCTTCTCATGGGTGTTAAAGGGTGGGATGGAGGGTTCAGGTTCACTGCAGTTTGTGGAGAGAAAATGTTATGAACAAAGGCAAAGAGGCGTGCGAGTCTGTTTTGATCACTTACTATACTGCCTTGATATTATTTATTCATGGGCCTGCTTTTCCCCACCAGACTTTCAGTTCTTAGGAAGGAGCTATATCTTCATCACTGTACCACCAGAGCTTCACATCATAGTGTGTCTTGAGTTCAGCAATGAATCAATCATGTGATGCAATTCATGACTCAACTTATTTCAGGTGCAAGTCAAAATTTCCAAATTCAAGCTTTTAAAAAACTATAAATTGTAACCCCAGCCTAAATCTTCCTGGTTTACCAGGTAAACCTCTTAGATCCTCAGTTTCCTAAGCTGCAGTTGGAGATTGGGGGATGGTCAAGGGCATGGCAGGGGAAAATTAACAATATATCACAGGGATTGGGATGAAATGAGATAATACATATCAAGCACCTACCTGACTTCATGCTGGACCCAGGAGATAATTAAATTGGCTTCATTTCTTTTCTTTTAAAATAAAAAATAATAATAATAATAATAGTGCTTTCCACATGCTCTACACTAGTATAGACATTTCTAAAACTATGTTCCAAGGACTCACTTCCCCTGTGAGTTCTTCTAGAAGTGTTTCATAGTTGAATGCGTTTAGGGAATTCTCTCTAAAATGTTCCCCTCCTGGAGAGTTACAGGGCACATCAGCAAGGCTAGAAAATGTCCAACAATAAACAAGTCTGTTTAGCTGTATTTATCCCAATGCTCCTCAAACTTATTTGACCACAGACTTTCTCCATGATACTACCACCCACCAAGACAGAGTTGATGAACTCACATCTAAAGAGGACATTCTGGGCTCATCACTTTCACTCTACCACCCACCCTGCAAATATTCTTGTCCTTATTCACATCTGATTACATAAGTAATGATAGCACAATGGTTGTTTTTTGTTGTTGCTGTTGTTTTGTTTTCTGGTTCTGAATAGCTGTTTTCCTAAGTTACGTGTCCTGCTCTAAGTGCAGATTAAATATTCCACCTTCCATTAATATTGAGCACTTTTTTAAATGAAAGCAAAATAATCAAGAGCCATGTTATTTAAGGTTTAACTTTTAGTTTTATCTTAAATCTGTACTGTTTGGGCTTATATTTTTATTTTTAACACAGAGATTGTTCCAGAAACATCTCCTTAATGGCTTATACCACCTATGGCTACCTGAGCTCCTCATTGCTGCCGCCAGGACTGAAAAGGACCAAACACTGCTATCATTTGTCACTCAACACTAGCTAATGTGTCCATGTGGGATTCAGCCTTCTTTCAACACAGTTTCACTTTTTACTTATTTTACTTTCACTATTATCCATGAATCCCAGCCTGAGGGCATTTTCATATTGCAAAGAATATCATATGTAATAATGATGCCTCTTCTCTCACATTGTGAAACTAGTAAAATAGAAGTAACTCTTTCATAAGTTCAGAAATCTAGTTCAAAAAAAAATACCAGAAAGTTTTTATAGAAAGTATTAAGAAGCACTAGTAGATTATCATAAAATATATAATTTTTTTAAATTAATGTTTACCTTTCCATTCTCCATATTAACATCCCACACCAGATTCTAAGTTCCCTGGGAGCTGAAATAATTTCCAACTTATCTTTTTACCTCCAGGGCTTAGTGTAGTGTTTTGGATATAGTACATTCTCAAATATTATTTATTGAACTGAGCTGAATTAATCTTTTTAAAGAATTAATTTTTTTAAAGATTTAAGTTTTTTAATTTCTTTTTAAAGAATGAAGAATTCAGTGGAAGTTGTTTCCAGGGACACCTAGGTCTCTGAAGAGTAATGAACTCTAATTTCACTTTTGTCGTTCAGTCACTAAGTCATGTCCGATTCTTGGCGACCCCGTGAACTGCGGCATGCCAGGCTTTCCTGTCCTTCACTATCTCCCAGAGTTTGCTCAAACTCATGTCCATTGAGCCAGTGATGCCATCCAATCATCTCATCCTCTGTTGCTCCCTTCTCCTCCTGCCTTCAGTCTTTCCCAGCCTTAGGGTCTAATTTCACACCGACTTGCTAAGTCTTCACATGAATATGATCTGAATAAATCAGTAAGGGAAAAAAATATGGCCCAAATGTCCTGAAACTCAAACCATTCTTGATACTTAAAGACTCAAGGAAAAAGAAAATGTATATGACTTTTGCTTTAGAAATTCTTTTAGTTTGATAAATAATATCTCAATTATCCAGAATTAATAACTGGGTATTATCTTGCTTTTCTCAACTTTCAGGAGAAAAGGGTAAAAAGGAGAGAAGGGAAGAGAAAAGAGAGGGTGAGATAGATCAAAAGACAAGAAGGAAGGGAGGGAGAAAAGGTGGGAAGAAGGATGGATGGAAGGAAGGGAGAGAGGGAGAGTGGGAGGAGGGAAGATGCTGTTATCAAGTTTTGCTGTTTATTTCAAAAATAACTTTGACAGTTTGTTCAACAGTGAGTCTAAATTAAATTGAATTCCTCTATATCAATTTTTTCAACCTTGAGTATTGTACAATCAAAAGGGAAATTTTTGATCATTAACTTATCTTTACCATCAATCCATTATTGGTAAAATGCAACAGTAAATCCCAAAATATAATAATGTAAAAAAAAATAAATTTTAACTGAATTTTAAAAATATTTTTCTTATATTTGCTTCTGTATTTACTAATATTGAACATTTACAAGCTGCCTCAAGAAGATCAAACCAGTCAATCCTAACGGTAATCAATCCTGAATACTCATTGGAAGGACTGATGATGAAGCTGAAGCTCCAACACATTGGCTACCTGATGCGAAAAGCCGACTCATTGGAAAAGACCCTGATGCTGGAAAGATTGAAGGCAAAAGGAGAAGAAGGCAACAGAGGATGAGATGTTTGGATGGCATCACCGATTCAATGGACATGAACTTGGGAAAAGTCCGGGAGATGGTGAGGGACAATCAGACACAACTTAGCGACTGAACAAGAAGTACCTGAACATACACAGACAAGACAGATCCACACCTGACTTTCACTCCTGGCCTGAATATGGTGAGTATTCTGACTGCATCCTCTCAGGCTCTATTCATTTGCGTGTGTCCACTCCTCTATGTGAAAAGGGAAGGTCCCAAACTGCCACCACTTCTCTGTAACCAATTATGGTAAAATCATCTTTGACGTAGCACTCCATATAGCAAAAAACATCAAGTTCATTTATGTAGTAAGTTCACTCTTGTTAATGTCTTCATGACTCCAGTTTTATAATATCAAATAAACAACCACGATTTGTTAAAAAGCTTAGTCAATAAAAAGGTTTTTCTATTGTAATTCATTATCATAAAAGAAAAGTTCTGACGTTACAACTGGCAAAAAGCATCTCAATGGCTATCTGGGGACAATTCCTGTTTTGCCATGAGACTGGTCACAGGACATGAAGAGTTAGATACTGACTACTTAGGTGAACTTTCAATGTTGAAACAGTTGTCAACACAAATAGAAACCCTGAGTCCATACAGCAATCTTTAGGTGATCTGGCATACACTGAATATACATTTTTAATTTAGTGAAATGAAAACAGAAAATCATAAAAAAAAAAAGTTCTCATAGAACTTACACACACTGAAAAACACATCAGAACATTCCAATTTGAAAAAAAACTGCTGCAATAGATTTACCATCTTGAACATTAAACTTATTTTTAAAATAATGATCTTTAGATATGTTTAGACATTTCAATGATCAAAGAAACTCTTGACTACACAGACTTTATTTTCTAAAGTAGGAAAATGCTTTGGCTTATGTTTGAAAGTCTTTTTAAAACAATTTTTTAAATTGAAGGTGGAGTTTTTCCTTTAAACATTGTTTAATTTGAAATTTTATTTTATCAATATGGTCCACTTACCTTTTTCTTTTTTCTACTGGAGTTTAGTTGTCAAGACTTGTAATGCAGCTTTTTAGTAGTAAAAGCATCCATCCAAGACCTAATAACAAGGAAGCTCATGAAAGATGGCTTGCAACATTTTTTTCAGTTTTTTTATGCTTCTTTTAACATAGTTTTTAAAAATCACTTTGTAACTAATAGGAAATATCTAGTTCTTTTTTAGTGACTCAAAACTTTCCTTTAAAAGCCATATTGGCTTCTTTCTATTGCTGACTATTTCTTTTTTCCAAATTTGATTTTTCAGTTGGAGGTATAATCATTCTTTCAGGAAAACTATTACTTTATCTGAACATGTCATCATTCAAAATGGCTATGTCTACAAAAAAATTGAAAGCAGAGCAAAATATCAATGTTCAGTAAAAGAACTATGAAAATATTTGGAATCTGGTTTTTCTTCACAGCAAAAAGCAAGTTTGCTTTCCAGAACACCACCCAGATAGCATCAAAACACATTAACTAACCATATGGACCTATTTCCAAGAACCAATTTCAGAGTCACTGGGTTTTCTGATTTTGGACAAGATAATGTCATTCCTTTTGACATGATTTGCTAAAATTCAAATTTAATGCAACCTGAACTATCATCATTATCCATAAATACTGGAGTTATCTTGTATTATGAGATCTACCATAATTTCTGTTTTTCTCTGATGTAACCAACCTCCCATTCTGGGATGTTAATTTATATGAAAGGGTAGATTTAGAAGTAAATATTAAATTACTCTTAAGGCATGGAAAATTTGCTCATCTTAAAGAGTTTTTTGGTTTGATGATGCTTGCTTAATTTGCTTTCTTCTTATTCTCAGAGTTAACCCAAATCATCAGTTTCTAATGCCTTAATTGCAATCATGTCCAAAAAGTTAATGCATGAAAAACCAACAAAGCAACTTCAAGAAAATCATTAGAGCGCTAGACTGGCTATTAATGATGATGATGATGATAATGGTATTTTATACCTCTACAGTGTCTTTCATCTAAGTATCTCAGAGAACTTTACTAATAAATACTTTGATTTTACCCAAACAAATCTGCTTTTCCAATTATATGCACTTCTGTAAAACTGCTTCAAATATTAGCATTAATCATAAACCCAGAATCCCTCAATTTTAGCATTTCAACCATTTATACACTTAGATTATTTAAAGAATGAAAGTGAAAGTCATTCAGCTATGTCCAACTCTTTGCAACCCCATGGACTATACAGTCCATGCAATTCTCCAGGCCAGAATACTGAAGTGGGTAGCTGTTTCCTTCTCCAGGGGATCTTCCCAACCCAGGAATTGGACCCAGGTCTCCCACATTGCAGGCAGATTCTTTACCAACTAAGCCATCAGGGAAGCCCAAGAATACTGGAGTGGGTAGCCTATGCCTTCTGTAGGGGACTTCCAGACCCAGGAATCAATCCAGGGTCTCCTGCATTGCAGGTAGATTCTTTACCAGCTGAGATACCAGGGAAGCCTATTTAAAGAATATTTGTGCAATTTTTGATGTTCTAGAAACAGCTTGTTTCCTGGGAATTGATTACTAGTGTTATCAAAGTTAAATATCCATTATTGTAAGAGGTAGCAGAATAAATATAGATCTATGTATCTCTTTTCTAGATCAGGAATTGAAATTCTAATGACCTGGAAAAACAAATCTTTGTGAAATTGCTCTGATCTCAATAAAACTTTGGCTTTTTTTGTCATTCTTTCAACTTGAATAGCAAAACTCTTTGTATGTTTTTTAAAATACGTGCACACCCACACACCTTGGGCTTAATAGTGGTCTGACATATTGTAAGGCACCCTGAATGTGAGAGGACTCTAAGAGTGATCTTTCTTCCTCTGTGCTGTGCAGTCGTCCCCTCCTAGGTGGTACTAAGGAAGGGGTATACCTTAGAGAAAAGGGCAGCCTTGACCAGGGGGTACATTATAATCTGTTGTGAAAGGCATCAAGTAGCTGATGGTCTCCTGTTAGAACCTATAATCAGGCTCCCCAGACTCATCTAGAAACAATTCAAAACACTTGACTTCGTTATTAGTCAGTGTTTCATAAAAAAACACCACAAACTGTCCTGCGTGTGGATGCTCAGTTGTGTCCAACTCGGCAACTCCATGGACTGTAGCCGCCAGGCTCTCTGTCCAATCTTTCTGGTAAGAACACTGGAGTGGGTTGCCATTTCCTACTACAGGGAATCCCCAGGGATCAAACCCGCATCTCTTTTGTCTCCTGCATTGGGAGGTGGGCTTTTCATCAGTGCACCACCTGGGAAGCCCACTAGCCTGCAGGATTGCACTGGGACGACCCAGAGGGATGGTATGGGGAGGGAGGATGGAGGAGGGCTCAGGATGGGGAACACATGTATACCTGTGACGGATTCATTTTGATATTTGGCAAAACTAATACAATTATGTAAAGTTTAAAAATAAAATAAAATTTAAAAAGAAAAAAAGAAACAGTTAAGGAAGTTCTTAGAATAATGCCAGGCCCCTCATGATTGCTTATGACCCAGGGAGACAATCCCATTGAAAATTAAATGAAAACAAAACAAAATAGAAAACAGAGTGATATATAAAGGAAGTTCAATTTCCGCCTTATGGCCAGATCTCTTACCCTGGTATCCATGGATCACCACCTCTCTAAAAAGATTTCAGATGATCTGTAGACAAAAATGGGGTTGAATATATACATGGTCGGGGTTGGCCAGGTGGTGCTAGTGGTAAAGAACCTGCCTGCCGATGCAGGAGATGCAAGAAATGCTGGTTCAATCCCTAAGTTGGGAAGATCCCCTGGAGGAGGGCATGGCAACCCACCCCAGTATTTTTGCCTGGTGAACCCCATGGACAGAGGATACCCTCAGGCTACAGTCTACAGGGTTGCACAGAGTCAGACACAACTGAAGCAACTTAGCACACACACATATACATGGAATTTTTCTAGGACCCGTTCCTCTTATCAGAGACCCCAAAAAGTCCCTGACCCAGGAAAGTTCAGAAACCATTGCCTCATAGCCATAGAATTGTTGTCAATAACAGTAACAAGACAGGAAGATTCTCTCCTTCCTTCCCTAATTATTATATCCTCACAAAAGTGCCCCCCTCCACCATTTTTTTTTTTTTTTACAAATTACAATATTTGATCATTTACTATTTGGTGCTAACAATTTCCTAATGATCTTAATTGCAAAGGTAAGTGTACAGCTCACTACCAGGGACTACCATTCCCTGGTCACACTAGCCTAGTTGACATTTTCTCCTATTTCTTATTTTCTTCCTCTCCATCCTTCATATCTGTAAATCCCCATCCACTAACTTCTGGATAAACAGACGTTAGAATGCTGATATGTAGATTTGTGTGCCAAGATGGAGTTGCAGAGTATCTGCGATTTCTGGTCATGAGAGTTTGTTAAGTAGCTCCAAGCTTGAAAGTATTTACTGTAAGTTAGGGTATGATCCATTTCCATTTTATAGATCAGAATAGGGTTCTGAGTGGTCAAATGACTTGCCTAAATTTATCCAATTATTATAGGAAAGAGCCACAACTCAATCATTTCATTGGATGTTGTTATATCTATACATGCTTCCTGAAACTGAGGCGCCAACTGGCAAACACAGGAGCATCTCACATGAAATCATGTTGAACATAGTGGAGTAAGAAGAGGAAGGAATCTGGGTCCTAGGTTTGGTCTTAAGCCATGATATTAAACATACAACTATTCTACTTCTGGGTTTGTTATATGAAATAATATTGGGTTGGCCAAAAAATTTGTTTGAGCTTTCCATAACATCTTACAGACAAACTTGAATGAAATTTTTGGCCAACTCAATACATTCCTTTACCTTTTAAGCCACCTGAGTTAGTTTCTTGTTACAGCATAAATAACCCTGAGAGATAAAGACAGGTTATTTTAGGTAGTAAAAGTAAATCAAACACTCATGTAAAGGCCTGGTGGAAAGAAAGTCTGAAAAGGTACTCTGGGTCAGATCATGATGGATATTGAATTCCAGGCCCAAACATTGGTACTGACTCAGTACAGGCTTATAGCTATGAGTATAGATTTAGAGTTGTCTGTCTAGGCTCAATCTTTGTTTTCTGCTTGTTAGCTAAATTACCTTGGGAAAATGATTATTTTAAGCAGTAATGTTAGAAGGTTAATGTGGTGTCATTTTGCACGGTGGACTGAAAGTTGGAAGAAATTGGTGTCAGTGAGTCTGGTCAGAAGATTGGTGTGACGATCCAGTAATGAAGAATGAGAGCTATGCTCTGGAGATGGTGAAGGAAATAGGAATGGAAGGATGAAGGAATTACTAAGAAGCTGGACCTGGTGATAGGCTGCATATGGGAGACGTGGCTGAGGAAGGAGTCAAATCTCGCCATATGATTTCAGCACTGGAAGTCTGGAGTGGGGAAGGGATAGGGAGGTCTAGTGTGGTAAGGATAGGGAGTGGGCAGGGGAAATGACTTCCCAAGATCCTCTTTTTGAGTTTGGCACTCTGTTTGGTTATAACTCCTCATCTGAAATCTCATTTTATGTACGATGTGCCAAAATTCTGAGAAGTTAAGGAGCTTCTCCTAAGCTACATAGTCAATGACAAAGCCAAAATTTAATCCCAGCCATTTTCACTTCAAATATCTTGAGAGCCACTCATGACCAGGACAAGAAATAGAAAAATCAGAAGGAAATGAAAAGGTTTTAGGGAGAAGACAAAGTTCAAACTATAGATGCTTAATACAGATAGGGAATACAGGAGAGATTGTGGATAGGGCTTAAATAGAGATATTTTTAGAATGACGGCTTTTTTGAAAGCCATCAGTTGAAAATAAAATATGGAGTGAGAAAGAATAGGTAAGTACTAAAGACAGAGAAGTATGAAAAATGACTGGGAGGACAATTAGGATGGTCCAGATATAGTGAATTCCAAGGGAAAAGTGTGTGGCAAGAGATGAGGTTCCATAATGATGCTGCTTGAGAGACTAAGAGCGTTAGAGGCTGAGAAAAGGGTACAACAAGAAGTGGCTTTTTTTTTTTTTTTGGTGGCTTTCAAACAAGAGATTCCAATAAGTTTGGCAAACATATATGCTAGATTATAAGATATACGAGTCAGTGGAGGAGGAATTGTGGACTATTAACAAAAGGTCTCAATGGTAAGAAAAGATTTGACAAGAAGGGGGAGATCTTTTCTTGTTTACAGTAGAAAGAAAAGAAAATAATTTGAAAATAGCTTAGAAAATAGCTGAAGATGTCTAGAGAAAGAGATAAGGAGAGAGAAAGGAAGAAGGAGGAGGAGGAAGAAAACGAGAAAGAGGGATGAGGGTAAGAGAAGGAAGAAAAACAGGAGTGAGTATGGAGGTAATCTGTATGTAAACTGGAGTCCAAAAGATGTGAGTTCAGACATGAGTAAGTAGTTATCTACAGGACAAAGGAAAGTGCAGGCTGTGACTTTGTCCTGCAACACCTAATGCCTTCAGGCGAAGTGAGGAGAAAACAGGCTTGTAACTTGCAACCCGTGACTCAGGAAAATGGTGCAGAAGTATCAGTGAAAGCAGCACTGAAGTGATGCTGGAGTTCGTTTCCCGACACAAGCTCCAGAGGGCACTCCCCATGGAAAGAGTTCAGAGTTCTAGCTGCGGCTCTGCTCTATTTAGTTGGGAGGTCTTAATTTCCTTTTTTTTTTTTTTTAAATCATAAGGACACCATTTTCTTTTACCTATATAATGGAACACATTGGCTATGGCTCCTTATGGTTTGCTATAATTTCATATATATATATCACAAGAAGATGACACCGATGATGATGGTGATAAATAACAATAATAGTTATTCAGTTCAGTTCAGTTGCTCAGTCGTGTCCAACTCTTTGCGACCCCATGAATTGCAGCACGCCAGGCCTCCCTGTCCATCACCAACTCCCGGAGTTCACTCAAACTCGTTATAGCAACAGCATATAAAAATTATTTGTCCCTTTCTATGGTGGGACAGACATATTTATACTTTCTACATACATTATCTCATTTAACCCTCCCATCAGCCCTATGGGATTTCTATATTTACACCCAGTTTATAGAAGAAACTCAGATATAGTGATTTAGTTGCCTAAATTTAACAACCAATAAGTGACAAGGCCAGAATTCAACCTAGCTAACCTGACTTCAGATAAAGAATTTTGAAAATAGCCTTCTATTTTGCCATGTATTATTACAAGATAAATTAAGTCTTACATTCTTAAAACCTGGTGTAAACAAATTTCAACAGAGGATATGTTTCAAGTGTATTTATTTTTATTACTAAGGCATCTGTTTTGCACATCCCATTGACTCTTGACTCCATGGTGTTTCCATAGTTTTGTTTGTTTTCCCACTTAGAAAACAGCACCCCCCACCTTCCTGTAGCTTCTTAAGGAAGATAAATGTCTGAAGTTGTTTGGTATTTTTTCTGTGAGCAGCAGCATAGTTGATCTGGGAAGGATGCTTTTCCTCTAATGAGCAGCGTTGGCAGCTGATGCCTCAAACTTGTTGGCTGACCCTGAGCCGATGAGTATCAGGCAAAGATGATGAAATGGAAAGGAATCCAGATCTTCTTTGACTTACCATGGGGTTACATCCCAAAAAACCTATTATAAGTTGAAAAGCATTTAATACAGCTAACTAACTAAAAATCATTGGCTCACCTACCTTAAATATGCTCAGAACACTTACATTAGCCTATAGTTGGGTAAAATCATCTAACAAAAAAAAAGCCTGTTTTATAATAAAGTATTGAATTTTTCATGTAATTTATTGAATAAGGTTCTGAAAGTAAAAATCAGAGTGGCTGTATGGTTAGGAGAGGTTAGGATATATGGGTTTTATTACACCATGACCACTGATTGACTGGGAGACACAGCTCATGGCCATAGATCAGCATCAGGAGACAGTATCTACTGTATATTGCTGGGCCCAAGAAAAGATAAAAATTCACAATTCCAAGTTCAGTTTCTACTGAAGGTATATTGCTTCTGTACCATTGTGAGGTCAAGGAATTATAAGTTGAACCATCATAAAGTTGGGGACCGTCTGTATAACTCTTTAAAGGCCAGAGAAAATTCTTCACTATTTCATAAAAATGAGGAATCAAACTTTGAATGGGTTCCTCAGAGTGTCATTTTAACGACTCTGCCTGAAGTAGTCTTTGGGCTAAACTGCAAGCAAATTGTGTAGGGTAGGTGATATTTTACACTAAGAGCTAGCTGCATAGCACCAACATAGGATTCCAGACTGTTAATCAAGTCTTAAAAGCCTGTTCCAAAGAGCCCACCGTGCTTGGTAGGATATCAGTGCTTTCATTACTGCTGCAGTTCTAGAAGCTTATTTGTAGTATCTTCAAACTCATGACCCACTCCAGTACTCTTGCCTGGAAAATCCCATGGATGGAGGAGCCTGGTAGGCTGCAGTCTATGGGGTCTCTAAGATCGGACACGACTGAGTGACTTCACTTTCACTTTTCATTTTCATGCATTGGAGAAGGAAATGGCAACCCACTCCAGTGTTCTTGCCTGGAGAATCCCAGGGATGGGGGAGCCTGGTGGGCTGCCACCTATGGGGTCGCACAGAGTCGGACACGACTGAAGTGACTTAGCAGCAGCATTGAGTGTATCATCAAAACTGATTATCTTATAACTACATAAGAAGTTGCCAGAGAACTCAATGGGGTGATTTGGCATTTGAAGCAAATTGGAAAGGTGAAAAAGCTCTTAAGTGGGTCCCAGGTGGCACTAACAGTAAAGAACCCACCTGCCAATGCAGGAGACATAAGAGATGCAGATTCAGCTCCTGGGTCAGGAATATCCCCTGGAGGATAGCATGGCAACCCACTCCAGAATTCTTGCCTGGAGAATCCCCTGGTGGGCTACAGTCCATAGGGTGGCAGAGTTGGACACGACTGAAGTGACTTGGCATGCATGCACGCATAAGCTGACTGCAAATCAAAAAATCATGGATTTGAAGTGTCATCTTCTCTTATTCTGCATGACAACAAACCATTTCTTGATTGTGATGTGCGATGAAAAGTGGACTGTATATGACAACCAAAGATGACCAGCTCAGTGGTTGGATCAAGAAGCTCCAAAGCACTTTCCAAAGCCAAACTTGAACCAAAAAAAAAAAAAAGGTCATGGTCACGGTTTGGTGGTCTGCTGCCCATCTGATCCACTACAGCCTCCTGAATCCCCAAGGAAACCATTACATGTGAGAAGTATGCTCAGTAATTGATGATTCACTGGAAACTGCAATGCCTGCAGCTGGCATTGAGCAACAGAAGGGGCCCAATTCTCCACAACAACGCCTGACTGCAGTTTGCACAACCAGCACTTCAAAAGTTGAACAAACTGGACTAGGAAATTTTGCCTCATCCACCATATTCACCTGACCTCTCGCCAACCGACTACCACTTCTTCAAGCATCTTGACAACTTTTTGCAGAGAAAACTCTCCCACAACCAGCATGAGGCATAAAATGCTTTCCAAGAGTTCGTTAAAGTCCAAAGCATGGATTTTTATGTTACAGGAATAAACAAAAACTTATTTCTCATTGGCAAAAATGTGTGTTTGAGCCTAGTTATATAATTCACAGTCCAAAACCATAATTACATTTGCACCAACCTAATACTTTCCCATTTTATGTGTCTTAGATTATATATTTATCATTTATTCACCCCTATGACACCCTTCCCTCAACACCTATTGACCAAAAAATGGGATTTTCAAACTTGGGAAATTACAGCCAAGAAAGCTGGATTTGTATTTATAAAAAAAAAAAAGAAAGAAAGAAAGAAAGAAAACCCAACTGAGATTCCTCAGTAGCTTGTAAGTCACAGAAAACAGGGTATTTTAAAAAATTCAAGATCTAGTTTCTTTTGATGATACAAGTAGGGTAAAAGGTCATGGGAGTTCAATTAATTTACTTTAAAATGTTCCTTTTAAATGACATCCAAAGAATAAATCATCAGAGATTAATCAGGGAAGACTGAGTCTCTCCCCCTTGTTGGAATGTCTAGGGATCTGAGAGCAGCTGGTTGTGCCTCTGTTCTCTCTTCTCCCGATTCATTTCGTGTGTGACCTCAGGGAGAGGTCACCACACAGCCCTAAATTACGTGAGCCTGCACATATAGCTGCCACTCTCTCCCTGTAACTGTCCTACACTCAGGAACCTTGCTGGGCACAGCAAAGGCTTTAAAGAGCTTGAGCTTTGTGCACAGGTTTGCTCTTTACAGACCTAGAATTATCTGTATTTTTACAGTAACACAGTGATGTTTCTAAGGTGCCTAAGCATCTGCTGGGTACAAAGCTGCTGTGCAAAGTTACAGGGAATCCCATGTGAATAAATTGTAGTGCTGATTATTAAGCAACTTGTAGGAAATAATCCTACAAACTTAGACCCAAAACAAAATAGTGGAGGTTTCCAAGAAGGGATGCTGACTAGCATTTAAGAAGTACCCACTAAGTGCCAGACACTGTGCTAAGCTGTTTATGCAAACTACCTCATTAAAAAGCCTTAACTCTTTTGCAGTATTATTCTCTCCATTTTGCAGATGATGAAACTGAGGCCCAGAGAGGCCCCTTAACTTTTCCAATGGGGCATGGTTAGTAAGCAGTAGACCCCAAGTGCAGAATGAGATCCTTTAGACTCTAAAGTTTACTGTTTTTTTTTATTTTCCCTGTCACTTACTCTGAGTCAAAAAAGGCAAAAAAGAATCTAATCCAGGCAAAAAGAAAATATATTTAAAATAGACCTTTAAGTAGAAGGACTATATCCCTAGTGATGGGCAACAGAGTGACCAAAATTCTTCCATGAATTTTGTAGGCAGGGTGGGTTCAGGGGATATTAAACAGTACAATCTGGCTGCCACATAGGTGGGCTTAGGGGAATGAACGAAAGCAAATCTAGAAAAGGTGGTAAAGTCCAACTACTTTTATAATTCAGTAGAGGGTTCCAGAAAGAGAAAGCTCTTTCTGCAGATTGCCAATTAGACTGTGAGCCCCGAGGGCAAGAAGGGCATGAACAGAGGTGACTGTCTAAGAACAGGAACCAGATGTCATATTTATCTGTGATTCTCATAGTGAAGCAAGGTGCTGTGTAGCTAGTAGGTCTGCAGTTTACCTCCAATGAATGAACACAAGACAAAGAAGGGAGGCTTTTCTGCCAAGTTCCTTAAGGGATGGGTCAGGGTAGGTTGTTGAACAGTGGGCAGCAGG
Source organism: Bison bison bison (assembly GCF_000754665.1). Lineage (NCBI taxonomy): Eukaryota > Metazoa > Chordata > Mammalia > Artiodactyla > Bovidae > Bison > Bison bison. The sequence continues at coordinate 2,447,135 of NW_011494945.1, read as the reverse complement.
GACAGGGACTGACCCAGCAGAGCTAAGGGCAAGCTTGATCTTCCCTTTGTACCAGCCTCAGGATGAGTGAACTAAACATCATGGCCAGCCTTTCAACAGGTCAAATACCATCCTTTCTGTATGTAAAAATGATATGCTGGAGGGCAGAAAGTTTCAGGAGGGAACAGACAAAAGGTATAAAAGGCAAATATTTTAAAGGATTTGCAACAGGAATTTGCATGCGATTGCAAATTGTAATCCTCAATGTGCATGCATGTAACTCTTGCAACTCTCAAGAGTTAATAATCCCATGGTTCATACTACCAGGCCTCCAAGCCACCTTTCTTGCATATAAATCTGGTACTTTAGATGGAGGAAGAAAGAACCCTAAATTTCTAAGTTTAAGTTGCTTATTGCTTTGTGGGTTAGGTGACAAGGCAGATAACACTGATATGGTGACTTAGCAACACAGTGGATGTAAGTTTGTGCAAAAGCTTGGCTTCAAAGGCTTTGCAAGCTGTTAACATACAGATTAATTTCAAACAGGAAGAGGCTAAAATATGTGGCAGAACAGTTTTACAAAATTAATGCTTGGCTTTATAAGCAGATAAAAGTGAGCCCACTTGCAGCCTGAGCTAAGAGAAGCAAGCCTAAGCTGTGGGGGTGCAGGGTGATGAGAAGGGACAGAGTTGGGAAGGCAAGATGTAGAGAGGAAGTCAAGTCTTAGAGATACACCTGTTTCCGGTATGGTGAAAGCGTGGAGTTCTTTATAAATGTGGTAGTCACGAGTGGTACTCATACTAAACAGGAAGTTGTTGGTGACAATTGTTGCTAAGGCTTGATGATATCTTCCACTGGCTCCTATATGCCAATCACAATGTTGTGTGAAGGTGGGCTGGCCACATTTACAGTAGCAAAGTTCAGGTGGAAAATGCCAGAGACTTTCATGCTAGTGTTTTCCAGTAACTGGTGAAAACAGATGTTGGATGTACTGACTCTGGATAAGTGTGCACCATGTCTGTAACTCTGTCATGGGGAGTTGGATGACTTTCCAAGTGTGCCATATTAAATATTCAGTGTGCTATATATTAAATATTAAACCTGTAGTAGTATCCTTTTAAGAAACAGCTGGATATGGAAGAGCATCATGATATGGTCAGTAAATGGACCTTTCTGCTGAGTTACATGTGGCCAAATCTATCACATGGTTAGTGGCAGAGAAAAAAGCTATCAACTTCAATATTCCATTTGAAAAATATCCATTTATGAAAGCAGAGTCTTCTATAACTAATGTATATTACTTTGTATGTTAATACACAATGGAAGTTAATTACCATGTTTGTTCATAAAACATGGAATGTTTTCATTTCATTTAAATCAAAACATAAAACTAACATTAAGTTTTTTGAAACTCCCCCGCCCAAAAAAAAACTTCAGTGTGAAAGGCTAAGTGTACAAATATGATCATGTTCAATAGTTTTTCCCTTTCCATCCTCCTATTTTTTAATGTAATCTTATAAATGATTTCTATCTTCAAGCTGGAAACTATGCTAAAATCGGGAACACAACACAACAGTTTCACTTTCTGTCTCCCTCTCTCTCCCTCTGTCCTGATTTTATAGCTAGATACCTAAATGCATTCCCAGGCACAACACAGCTAAGCACAAGAAGAAAGCTGATTTCTTAGAAAATCCAGATTCTAAGATTAAGATTTTGGTCTGTCACCAAAGTACACTCATGTGAGAATGTGAGGTTTGTTTGTTTTGGCTTCTGTATAGGAAACGTTCAGGTACTAATAAATGGTGGATTAAATTCATTACTCTTCACTTGTGAATCTGGTAATGCTAGGTTGAGGCATTTGGTAAAATTTTGTCCCTTTGCCATTATTCCTCTGATTTGCCAAATCTTCACTAGTCCATCCTAGGCCATACTTAAGTGAAGAAACCCTGCAGGGACGATGGAAGGAATTTTTGACCTTGGCAAAAATAATACAAAATGAAACACTTTCCTTGTTAGCTGAGTTCCCTTTACACGCAGCTGCAATTTCATGCCTCTGAACTGTGGTTTCCATGTAATGATTCTTAATAGAAGAACAGTAAAAGTGGAAAAGGAAGACTATCTGAAGGCCTCGTAGTGTCTTAAGTTTGGAACGGAGAGTGTTGTGGATAAAATGGCTGATCTGCCTTACTTCACAAGTGAAGAAACTCTAGTCCCAAATACTTAAGAGACTTCACCTAAGGACCTCGATATACGCAAAGGCAGGGTCGAGCCTCAGGAGTCCCCCTGGAAATTCTCGAGCATCTACCCCCATAACCAGAGCCTGCCTACTTTACTACTTTGTGCTCTCACCTACACCTCTGACTTTACGGGGAGCTGTCCCCCACCATCTCTTCTTCTTTCAGAGAAGTAGTTAACTTAGAGCTCCAGTTAATAATAATTCCTGGGCATGATAGGAGTGTTTCAACCTACAAACTCCTCTGAAGGTTCTCTAGCCTGCCTGACAGGCTTGTCCGGCCACATGTGATTGCTCACAGCCTCCCAACCATGAGAGGCACGAGATGCTTTAAACCTTCTAAAAACAGGTTCTTTGGAGAAGTTAGAAAACTATTAGTATAAGTATAATGGGCTGATTAGAAATTGTATTGGTGAAGGGTTTTTCATTTGTTGAGCCAATGTTTACTGCTAAGTCTCCACATCCCCTGCCCTTATACACATTAATGAATATATAGAAGAAATAAGTATTAACCTTTGATATAAATCACGTTAGACCTTAGGCTAAGTAAATTCTTTCCTTAACTAAAACCCACTACACCCTCACCCTATAGGAATGTAACTTTATTTGGGTGGCATCTGTTTTAAGAATAATCACCCCTGGAGAAATAAGTGTTGACTGACCGCTGTCACAAGGAGAGGGTCATAAATTGTCAGCAGGCCCCCCTGGCCAGAAGATGATGTAACACCCCTAAGACTTCTGTCTACATTTGTATGAAGCACCTGACTTAAAGTCAGGACTGCTGTCCCCACGTGACTTTTGTATAACACCTCAGTGTATAAAAACAGACCCTGGAAAATAAAGAATTGGGATCAGTTTCTCGAAATACTGGTCTCCCCATGTCACTCTCTCTCTCAAACTCTGGCTGAGTCTCCATCTGGAGTGCGGAACCTGCCATGCTTACTAATTATGCCTGGGCTTCTAAGATCCAACCAGGGAGGCCTCAGTGTCTCCTCTCCTTCGGGAGAACAGAAGGATGCCTGTGGCCTACGTAAGTGGTGCAAACTTCTTGTCTTGAAGTTTTATTGGTCTCCCACGTAAACCAAGCTACTCAGCCTCTTTTCTCCACTGAATTTTCCTACTGAGCCATCCTCATTCTATTACTCTTTATATCTCTAATTAATATCTAATTGAAGCTATTGTATCCTGATCCTCGCTGACGCTGTCTCCCCTTCGAATACCCTGGATCAGCCGGGGCTGGACCCCAGCAAGAACCTAGTGGAGAACCCAACTCTTTTGCTTCATAATTCAGAGTTCTGTCACTTATGTCACTATGATGCAGAAAAATAAACTAAAATTTGTCATTGTAAAATAATGGAACTCTCTTGGGCAAGGGAGAGAAATTTACGATACAGCAGAAAAACTAATGAGTCAGGCATCAGGCACAATGCTTCCAGGGAGTTTCACTGGTCACCTCTATGCCTCATGCCCACTCCCAACCTCTGCTCTTAAGTGTTCTTGCTCTTCTCTCCTCTCCAGGGGTATTTCTTATCTCTTTAGATACTCATAACAGCCATACGCCCAGAAGCCTGTTTTCTCCACTAAATGCTAAATCCATTGAGAACATAATTTTTAAAAGAACTTTAGATGAATAATGAATAAAGAAAATTATATATATTTTATTTTTCTATTTCAAAACAAGGATAATAATGCCAACCTTGTAAGATTGATGTGAAATCCAAATATTATGCAATACAATATGTTAAGTGCTTCACATAGGGCACTGAACCTTGTCAAGTTACATATTAGCAGTTCAATAACATGTATTGAATGCTTATTCATTCCTTCTCTTGGAACTGTCAAAAAGTGTTACAATCCATATGCTATGACTTCACTTTTAGAATCCATTGATTAAGAAGAGATAAATGGATGGATGCACTTTCAGATGCCTGATTTTGCAATTCTGCAATCTCCCAAGGGTCCCTAAATCCACAGGTTGGAAATCTTGTGAACTTCAGATTTTTCCAATACCTAGAATGAGTCATAATCCATCAGGAGAGTCATTTAGAATGGAGTACAATAACGACAACACAAGCAAAGCACAAAGGTCTGAGAGTAAGAGAAGAAGAAAAAATAGTAGGTCTTTGCTTTCTATTTTAAAAAATCCCCACTAATCCATAGGTTGTTGCCAAGAGGCAGCAACTTCACTGCCTTCAACCCTTTTTGCCTCAAAGGTGGCCACTATTCTAAGCAGCACAGTGGCCAGGATGATAACATATGTCGATTGGACAAGCATGGGTTAAATATGGGATGATCAGCCTTTCTAGTTTACTCAGGTCTGTCCTGGTGATTGCATTGCAAGCCCTATGTCCCAGGAAACCCTGGTCAGATTGGGATGGTTGGTCAATCCAAGTTTTCATAGAGACCACTGAGGATGGTGTTGTTTCCAAACCACAGTTGCTTGCTAAGCAGGGAGAAACATACCCTACATTTACATATGGCTACAGAGCTCTTCTTACCACAATGGCCTTGTGTATCCATTGATCACTAGGAATGTGTTCATCAGCATTATAGCCTGAAAGTAGGTCTGAACTGAGATGCCTAATTAGTTAAAATATATACCCAATTCCAAAAAATTGGTATGCAAAAGGAATGTAAAGTATCTTAATAATTTTATATTTATATATTGAAAAGGTAATGTTCTAGATATGTTGAGTCACATAAGATATATTGTTCTTTTTACTTTTTAATGTGGCTATGAGAAAATTTTGCATTATACATGTGGCCCATACTGCACTTCTACTGGACAGAAACAACAGACTGCTCTAAGATTTTTAACAAGGTAATGATGCATTTATGTCATGCATAGGTAGCGACATAAAAAGATGCTTTGACTGTACAGGCAACTTAAACAAAAGATAAATAAATTAGAGAGTATCAGGCCACAAACAATGGGAGATCAAAGTGTCAAATCAAGACCAGACTCATTCCCTTTCATCATTTCTGCCTTCATTTGTGCCAGGATGAGCTTTCCATCTTGAGACTTCAGGCCCAAATGAGAAACGAGGTCTATCTTTCAAAAGCCTATAGACCAAAGAGGGAAAGAGAAAGGTATTTGACAAATGTTTTGAATATTATAAAAATACAAAATCATGTTCTAAGTAATATGATAGACTCCAGCAAATGTTGTCTGCATTGATTTAGTTGATTTTATCATCCAGGTAATTTTGAGTTTATTCAACCCTTCCTCTAAGTCTTCACTGCTCCTGGCCAGGCTCCTTGAGACTGGGAATTTGCACTAATATACTGCATGCAACCAAGTGTGTTTGTTTCAGTGCTCTCTTTCCACTTAATGATCAAATGTTTCTTCTCTTATTTACTTTCACAAGAAGCAGGTTAGTCCAGTGAAACCTAACGGGCTTAGGTTCAAACATTGCCAATGTTCCTTACCTAGTGAAAGCTTTTAATTTCCCTCTGCCTCATTTTCCACCAACAGCATTGAGTAAAAAGACCCTGGATGACTCTGAACTCACATACACACACACACATACACACATATCTTTTCTTGCAATTCAACTTATTATTGTTAATCATCTGGAAATACCGAATGCTTACAAACACTCCAGCTTACTGTAATTGTACTCCCTCAATGTAACTATTTTCAATCACTGGGAGGGTTCTGCATACTAGCAATTGGGTTCCCTCTAAACATCCTTGAGAATGTTTATTTGAAAAGATTACCTTGTTTTCCTTCAGGATTAAGTCATGGTCACTGCAGAGAGAGAGGATTTGGAAAAATGGCAAGCAGTTTCTGATGGTTCCTCAGAGACTGCCCTTGTTCAATGAATAGACTCACAGAAAAACAAAATGCATTCTAGCCCACACACGTTAGAGACATTTTTCAAACACCTAGATTACAGAAGATAGGTATTACAAATAACATATTTGTTGGAGAGAGTGAAGAAATCACAAACTTGCTTGGATAAACACTATTAAATGCATACTTAACCAGTGGATTGCGACAGTTCCCCTCTGGCACTCACTGACAAGCTTGACTCCAGCGGTAAATTAGGTTGCAAAACTTCCTTGTCAGAGAATTCACCCTGTTAGGAAGACTCAACCCTGGCTTTGAATCTGCAAGGACAGAAAAATCAATGTGACAGAAAAGCAGTTGCTTGTGTCAGGCCTAACCAAGGAGAGAAAGGGCTTTAAATTAATCATGATTTAGGGTTGCTGGTAAAATGGTGCAAAGACCCATTTTCCCCTGGAGTCTCTGAAAAAGGAAAAAGAAGAGGAGCCTGGAGCACTGTGCTCATGCTTCCCACAGACACTGCCCTTCCTCTGTAAACAGGATTTAGTGTTTACCGTTGAGAGTAGCCAAGCATTGTTGATCTGTGTAAACAGATAAAACGCATCAAAATCTACAAGATTTTGGCTGAGGCAGTTGTACACAGTATCTAAGTGTAGAGTGAAGATAGATGAAAATTTCATCTTCCCTTCTGGAACCTGTGATCTGACTTTAATAAACTGGGGAGATTTCAGGTTATATATTGAATTTTGATTCCTCACAAAAGCGAAAGGCTGGCATGAGCCTCTTATTTGCAGGGAGGTCAAACACCACCTTCTGGAGGTGTCTGTTTTCATCCCCTGCCTGCCTTAGACTAAGAGCATCTACAGGAGGGAAAGTAATTTTTGTATGGTTTAGAATCTGTTGCTTTAAAGTTGTCATAAAAGACCTACTAAGGTTACTGGTAAACAGCCACCATTAGATGGCACCTGGGAGGCAGTAAACCCCAGTAAGGTAGGGATGAACTCCGCCTCAGCTGTCTATTTCTGTTGACCAAACAAGTTCACTTCAATTGTCTGCTTGTCTGCTTTCATTACTGATTTAGGTAGTCGGGGTTTTGCATTTAGAGAGAATGACTACCTGGTCTGCTAACTTCAGACTGCCTTTCATCTTGCACCAGGTAATACATCTTTCTAGCTCAACAGGTATTAACCAACCCAGGTCAAATTAGGAAAAAGGTGCTCCCTCCTCTAAGGTACTGCTAACCATAGTAGTAGCGGGCAAGCCTGGCATTCAGAGACTGAGGACTAATGTCCAGGATTGAGGCATGTTCAGAGATAGAAGAGAAGTTGAACTTTAGCCCTTTCGGTGAACCTCAGTCAGGCACTAGAAGCTCAGTCAGTGAGCCCAATTCATTTATTTTTATAGTTATCTCCAACTAAAAGGACCAGGATTTTGTGGGACTTTAAAAACCACTGGCTCAACTATGTCAGTTGTTTGTCATGCTGATACGATTCATTCCTCAGTTCATTATTCTGTAAATGCAGGGATATCTAATGAAGGTCTAACCGAATCAGACCCTATTTTAAAAACGTTCCTCTTGCTTCATTTTATAGTGTCATCTTTATCATGAGGCACAAGAAGTTCTACCAAGAGAATGATGTAGATTTTATTCCAGTCTACCAGGGCTCAGAGAGAAACAGAAAGCATTTAATCTATGCAAATGTGGTCAGTACATTGAAACAAAAGAATACAAAGACTAAATCAGTAGAAATCTGAAACACAAGCACCTCCAGAAAACTGAGTTGTAGGGATGAATAATATAAGTAAATACGATGACTACACATTTTTTTAACTTTGAAATTTATTCCAGAATAAGGAGAGGAAAGGCTCATACATCTAGGCTGCTCCACACTTCCAGTGGTCCTGAAGCTGCACCAGACAGATGGCCAGGTAACGAACACACGGCTGCTCTGATAGTAGACTCTTTAAGGCATCATTATATATCAAGCAGCTTTCAAAAACAAAATCATTGCTTATTTTTTATTTTTGTAGAGGAGAATTTATTTTTGTAGAGAAGTACAGCCATCAGTGCAGTCATTGAAAATCAAGAGCAGTCTTCATATGTACCAAGGGAAATTACTAAGAAAACTTGCAGACTCTCCCTCTCTGGAGATCTTTATAAATAGGATAACTTTTCACCTGTTCTGTGTGGTGTTCTCTGAAAACAAGTAATAAACAGAGAAACCTTTCCAAAACCCTTGTTAGATCTCTCATTCGTGGTTTATTTTCCACTCATTGCATCTATGTGCTTTTTCCTCATCTTGCAGTCAACACCCTTGAGAAAGAACAATTGGAGAGGGTAAAATAAACAGACTTTAGGGTTCCTGATAGACTAGTAACAATAGAATGGAAGTGAAAGTTAGTCTGTCAACTGTGTCGACTCTTTGTGATCTTTTGGACTGTAGCCTTCCAGGTAACTCTGTCCATGAAATTCTCCAGGCAAGAATACTGGAGTGGGTTGCCATTTCCTTCTCCAGGGGATCTCCCCACCAAGGGATTGAACCAGGGTCTCCTATATTGCATTTACCATTTGAGTCACCAGGGAAGCCAGTACCAATAGAATAGTTAATAAATATTCAACCCTTTCTATATTCCAAGACTATTTAGTATGCTTCTTGAGTTTTCAAAAGGAGACATTGCCGCTTTTGTAATTTGAAAAGCAACAGAACTACCATATGATTTGGCAATTCCACTCCTGGAATATATGTGGAGAAAACCAAAAAGACAATGCACTCCAATGTTCATGCATCGCTATTTACAATAGCCCGGACATGAAAGCAACCTAAATGTCCATTAACAGATGAATGGATAAAGAAAATGTGACATACAATGGAGTATTACTCGACCACAAAAAAGAATGAAATAATGCTATTAGCAGCAATATGGATGGACCTAGAGATTAACATGCTAAGTGAAGTAAGTCAGAAAGATAAATATCATATAATATCACTTATATGTGGAATCTAAAATGACACAAAAGAACTTATCTATGAAACAGAAACGGACTCACAGATACAGAGAACAGACTTGCAGTTGCCAAGTGAGGCGAGGAGGGGAGGGAAGGATTGGAAGTTTGCGATTAGCAGAGGCAAACTATTATATATAGGATAGATAAACAACAAGGTCCCACTGTATGGCACAAAGAACTATATCCAATATCCTGTGACAAATAACAGGAAAGAATATGAAAAAGAATATGTATATCTTGAGTCACTTTGCTGTAGAGCAGAAATTAATAACATTGCAAATGAACTATACTTCAATAATTTTTTTTTTAATGTTGCAGTGTTCCTGTCTAGACCAAATTAAACCAATAGCCAGGTTTATAAAGAACTCTCCAGGTGCCAAGTCCAATGCTGAGCATTTTGCATGAATGATCCCATTCAATCTAACAACAAACCTTTGAAATAGACATTTTATTGTTCCATTTTACAGATGAGAAGACAGAGTCTTAGAAAGATTGTCTTACATAAACTAACAGAAATAGGACATGATGAAGCTAAGATTAATGTATTAGTTTCCTATGGCAGTTACAACAAATTATAACAAACCCGGTGGGTTAAAATAACGCAAATTTATTCTTTCACAGTTCAGGAGGTTAGAATCATAAAATCAGCCTCAGTGGGCTAATATCAAAGGGGCAGCAAAGCTTGTTCCTTCTGGAACTTCACGGGGAAAATCATCTATTTTAGGATTGATGCATCATTCCGTTAGCCCATGGCCCTGAATCACAGTATCTTTTTTCTCCCTCTTTCCCATCTCATTGCCTTCTCCTCTTCTTTATCAAATCACTTTCTGATTCCCTCTTAAGAGATCACTTGTGCACACATTTAGGTCCTACCTGGATAATCCAGGATAATCTCCCCAGTTTAAATCCCTAATTTAATTCCTAATTTCATGGAAAGATGGGCTCAATAAAGGACAGAAATGGTAAGGACCTTACAGAAGCAGAAGATATTAAGAAGAGGTGGCAAGAACACACAGAAGAACTATACAAAAAAGATCTTCATGACCCAGATAATCACAATGGTGTGATCACTCACCTAGAGCCAGACATCCTGGAACGTGAAGTCAAGTGGGCCTTAGGAAGCATCACTACGAACAAAGCTAGTGGAGGTGGTAGAATTCCAGTTGAGCAATTTCAAATCCTGAAAGATAATGCTGTGAAAATGCTGCACTCAATACGCCAGCAAATTTGGAAAACTCAGCAGTGGCCACAGGACTGGAAAAGGTCAGTTTTCATTCCAATTCCAAAGAAAGACAATGCTAAAGAATGCTCAAACTACTGCACAATTGCACTCATGTCACACGCTAGTAAAGTAATGCTCAAAATTCTCCAAACCAGGCTTCAACAGTACGTGAACGGTGAACTTCTAGATGTTCGAGCTGGTTTTAGAAAAGGCAGAGGAACCAGAGATCAAATTGCCAACATCCACTGGATCATCAAAAAGGCAAGAGAGTTCCAGAAAAATATATATTTCTGCTTTATTGACTATGCCAAAAAGCCTTTGACTATGTGGATCACAATAAACTGTGGAAAATTCTGAAAGAGATGGGAACACCAGACCACCTGATCTGCCCCTTGAGAAACCTATACGCCGATCAGGAAGCAACAGTTAGAACTGGACATGGAACAACAGACTGGTTCCAAATAGGAAAAGGAGTCCATCAAGGCTGTATATTGTCACCCTGCTTATTTAACTTATATGCAGAGTACATCATGAGAAATGCTGGGCCTG
>NW_011494945.1:2383115-2436255 GCF_000754665.1 Bison bison bison | reverse complement strand
AAGCACCAGCTGGAATCAAGGTTGCCGGGAGAAATATCAATAACCTCAGATATGCAAATGACACCACCCTTATGGCAGAAAGGGAAGAAGAACTAAAGAGCCTCTTGATGAAAGTGAAAGAGGAGAGTGAAAAAGTTGGTTTAAAGCTCAACATTCAGAAAATTAAGATCATGGCATCCAGTCCCATCATTTCATGGCAAATAGATGGGGAAACAGTGGAAACAGTGTCAGACTTTGTTTTGGGGGGCCCCAAAATCACTGCAGACGGTGACTGCAGCCATGAAATTAAAAGACGCTTACTCCTTGGAAAGAAAGTTATGAGCAACCTAGACAGCATATTAAAAGCAGAGACATTACTTTGCCAACAAAGGTTTGTCTAGTCAAAGCTTTCAGAGAAGGCAATGGCAACCCATTCCGGTACTCTTGCCTGGAAAATCCCATGGATGGAGGAGCTTGGTAGGCTGCAGTCCATGGGGTCGCGAAGAGTCGGACATGACTGAGCGACTTCACTTTCAGTTTTCACTTCATGCATTGGAGAAGGAAATGGCAACCCACTCCAGTATTCTTGCTTGGAGAATCTCAGGGACAGGGGAGCCTGGTGGGCTGCCGCCTATGGGGTCGCACAGAGTTGGACATGACTGAAGCAACTTAGCAGCAGTCAAAGCTTTGGTTTTTCCAGTAGTCATGCATGGATGTGAGAGTTGGACTATTAAGAAAGCTAAGTGCCAAAGAATTGATACTTTTGAACTGTGGTGTTGGAGAAGACTCTTGAGAGTCCCTTGGACTGCAAGGAGATCCAACCAGTCCATCCTAAAGGAAATCAGTCTTGAGTATTCATTGGAAGGACTGATGCTGAAGCTGAAACTCCACTACTCTGGCCACCTCATGTGAAGAACTGACTCATCTGAAAAGACCCTGTTGCTGGGAAAGATTGAAGGTGGGAAGAGAAGTGGACAACAGAGGATGATATAGTTGGCTGGCATCACCAACTCAATGGACATGAGTTTGAGTAGGCTCCGGGAGTTGGTGATGGACAGGGAGGCCTGGCATGTTGCAGTCCATGGAGTGAGAAAGAGTTGGACATGACTGACTGACTTAACTGAATTTAATTCCATCCGCAAAATCTCTTTTGCCAGATAAGGCAACTTTCCTAGACTCCAGGGATACAACCTACATATCTTTGGGGGCCATTATTCAGCTACCACAATTAATATTCAAACTGCCTCCCACTCTCTTCAGCTGTATAATATTTTCTTCCTAGATGAATAATTCTTAACAAACTCAATAACTAATCTTCAGCAAATGGGTGGGTATCCCTTATAAACTAAAGAGGCACCTAAATTAATTCATTTTCATGGACATTAGCACAATATGGTGGTAAAAGTCTGACTTGTGTTCAGGAAATGGAGTTCTTATCATTAATTAGACAGGCAAGGTTGGACAAGCACCATATCTCTTAAAGTCAGGGATAGTAAGGTTTCAATGTGTTCAGTGCAGGTACAGGAAGACTCCACAAATCTCTTCAAACTTCATTGGAAATGTTGAACCCAATTATCAGCACCTGCCTTACTTAATCTCTAGTATTTCTTCTAACTCTGACTATATGATTGATGACTGTATTATTATCAACTGCTCTAAAAAATTATCATAAAATTTAATGACTTAAACATTTATTATCTCAAAATTTCTGTGGGTCTAGAAATTGGTGGCTTTGACTCAGAATCTCTCGTCAGGTTGCACTCAAGAGGCCAGCTGGGGCCAGAACCATCCAACGTGACGAGCTGGACAGGCTAGCTCCAGGCTGAATCACCCATATGATTGCTGGCGACTAAGATTCCTCACTACCTGGGGAAATCCATAGGCCACTTGAATATCCTACAACATGGTGACTGGCTCTCCCAGAGCAAATCATCCAAGACAGAACCACAGTGTGTTTTATGATGTAGCCTTAGAAGTGACATATTATCACTCTCTCTATGTTCTATTGGTCACACAGATCAATAATATGGTATAGGAGGGCATTACACCAGGGCATGGAAATCAGGAGATGGGGCTTAGGCCACCATAGAAGTTCAATGACCTGTGTGAACTGATGCTTCCACAATAGGACTTTCATGCTGGTGTCTATGGAAGCTCATATTTCATAATCCCATGTGATGGTTGGGTGGCTTTATGGCTTACAAGGGGTATTAACATCATAAAACTTACATATTAAAGAAAATTGCTCTAATAGCAAGGTAGAGGGTGAACTTACAGGGACCCCTAATGCTTTTCAAGTGCCCCAGGCTATAAAGAAACTTCTGCTGCTGCTGCTAAGTCGCTTCAGTCGTGTCCAACTCTGTGCGACCCCATAGACGGCAGCCCACCAGGCTCCCCCGTCCCTGGGATTCTCCAGGCAAGAGCACTGGAGTGGGCTGCCATTTCCTTCTCCAATGCATGAAAGTGAAAAGTGAAAGTGAAGTCGCTCAGTCGTGTCCGACTCTTTGCGACCCCACGGACTGCAGCCCACCAGGCTCCCCCATCCATGGGATTTTCCAGGCAAGAGTACTGGAGTGGGGTGCCATTGCCTTCTCTGAAAGAAACCTCTAGCCTGACCTGAAAGCCCCACATGTGTGCCCAATGTTTTCTGTCCATGTGTTGTATCTCTAGCTACTACGCCATTCTCATCCTTTCTCAAATGACTCTTCACACCATGCTTTCAATAGCCTTCCCAACTCAAGTGCCATGCTTTCTATGAACTCTTCACCAAGCCCTGAGACAACACAAGTAGCTTCTTCTACTGTTTCATAGGATTTTGTTCATCTATTACAGAACTTAACATGCTTTCCTTTTAATAATTTGATTATGTTTCCCCTCCCAAGTATTCTATGTATTTCTTGAGGGCAGAGGCCAAGACCTCACACCATGGCTAGGATATCACATCAATCAAAGACATTTTTTTAATTAATGGATAGGCTTCTTCCAGTAAGTCATATTTCTAAAACACTTAAGGAATGCCAGGGCTTCCCTGGTGGCTCAGACAGTAAGGAATCTGTCTTCAATGCAGGAAACCCGAGTTTGATCCCTGGGTTGAGAAGATCCCCTGGAGGAGAAAATGGCAACCCACTCCAGTATTCTTGCCTAAAGAATTCCATGGACAGAGGAGACTGGCGGGCTACAGTCCACGGGGTTGCAAAGAGTCAGACACAACTAAGCGACTGATACACACGCTAGGGAATGCCAACTAAATGATAAGCATTCTGTTAGGTCCTAAGTCTTACAGTAGTGAACAATATGGGCTGGTCCCGTATGAGTGTCAGGATACAGAGGAAGGCTCCTCATACTGTGCTTCTGCCAATGACTATCTTTGTTCTCTCTTCTCCATAACAGTTTCTATTTTCCTACCCCCTTCTTGCCTCTTCTCAATTTTCCTTCCCCTCAACTATTTCCTAAGCATGCCATAGTACATATAGACATTGCTTAGACAACCTGACAAATATCATGGCCAAAGAGCTGATCACTCCAGGCCCAGGTCATGGTCTCTAAGTTGTCTGCAAAGCCACATGTACATGACTATCTCTTCCTGTTTGCTAGCTACCATTTACGGGGAAAAATGAAGGGTAAAAGCAGCATTTCTATGCCTGGATGGTTCAGAATTCGTATCTTTTCTTGTCTTCACTGTCTCAAGTGAATTTGAAAATAAAAAGGCAAGCCACAGACCAGAAGAAAACTTCTCTGATAAAGGACCTGTATCCAACATATATAAAGAACACTTACATCTTAATAATAAAAAGACAGGCACTCTAATTTACAAATGGGCAAAAATGTTAAGTCATGTCACCAAAGAAGATATATAAATGGTTGATTAAGCACATGAAAGATGTTAAACACTCTTTGTCGGAAAATGTAAATTAAAACTACAATGACATGCCACTCTACATCCATTAGAACCTATAATCAAAATACAGGAAATATCAAGTGGGGATGTATTGTTGGTGGGGATGTAACAAGTTACATACTGAGAAAATGTTTGATACTTTCTTAAAAATTTAAATACAAACTTACTATAGAGCAAAGTGAGTCAGTTCTTTGGAATTCATGGAAGAGAAATGAAAACATATGTCCATCCAAATACATATAAGTGAATGTTCATAGCAGCATTATTCAGAACGGCCAAAAACTGGACAAAAATGTAAGTGTCCATCAACTAGTAAATGGATTTTTTTTTAATGTGGCATGTTATTCAACAAAGGATGGTGCAAATGATACATGCTATAACATATATGAGTACCCCAAAAAGAAGTCAAACACAAGAGGCATAATTACTATACAATTTACCTATGTGAAATGTCTAGAAAAAGCAAATCTACGGAGAGAACACAAGTCAGTGGTTGTCTGGAACTGGAAGTAGAAACAGGTGAGCTGTCGATGGACACAGGGAACTTATAGGAGTAATGAAATGTTCTAAAACTGAAATATGGTAATGTTTATACTGTTGTATAAATTTACTAAAAATATTTAGATTGTACACTTACAATAGGTGAATGTTATGGTATGTAAATTATATTCCCTCAAATCTGTTTTTTAAAAAATTACATTACATGAGAAGGTATCTGGTCATAAACTACAAGGGGTTTACTTATTATAAAGATGTCCTCAGGATGTAAAAACCCTGACCTGTTTTCAGTCTCTTTTCATCTGGTCCCAATCAAGGTAACAGAAAGCTAGTTTAGTTAGGTTCCTCTAAACGTGAACATGGCTTAAGTGTAGAGACAAAAAAGAAAAGTGAGTCAGCTCTCAAATGACCCGAACTTGTTAGCCCATCTCTAAAAATGAGTTGTGAAGGCAATTTTTTCCTTGCTTATGAAAATGTTTGAGGAAAAACTATGTGCTTGGTTTAGCATAATTGACCACAATAATTATAGTGCATGTGGATTTATGTTGTATTTATAAGACTGCTGGATTTTGCAGTGGAGGTTGGGGAGAGTCAGTATTGAAATCTAAGTCTTTAATCCACAAAAAGCCATACATTTTTTATGGTCCAAACTGGCAATTATGGGTTGTAGAAGTATTTGTGCTTGTTCAGATGTTCCGTAACCAAAAATTTGAAGAGGTCCATTTTTGATATAAATCCAGTACTGAGGAAAATTGTGGCAGAATCTCAGATCTGTACCTATTTTTATAACTTGTCACATTTCTAGTAATGCAGTAGGACAAGTCCATCTTTTTAAGAAAGACCGAGTCTGCATGCAAATTATTTAGGAGGAAGGTATAATTCAGATTCTTGGAGAAAACAAAAAGTACTGCTTCTGATTTGAACTCCATTACTAAGTCATTAATGATGGTCCCAGAGCAGTTGTTAGACTAATATGAGTCACAAATTCGATTTCAAATCAATAAGAATGGCATAAAGACCCCATGTGTTCCCACAGAGCAACAAGGTGGTCACATCTCTTAAACAACTACTGCTTAAACTGTTAATTTTGCTATTTAGTCAAAGTCAGCAAGGCACCAAAGGGTACAAACTTCTATTTATAAGATAAACAAGCATTCGGGATACAATGTGTATGTGTGCATGCGTGTGCTAAGTCACTTCAGTAGTGTCCAAGTCTTTGTGACCCTATGGACTGTAGCCTGCCAGACTCCTCTGTCCATGGGATTCTCCAGGAAAGAACACTGGAATGGGCTACCATGCCCTCCTCCAGGGAATCTTCCTGACCCAGATCAAATCTGCGTCTCTTGCCACCGCTGCATTGCAGGCAGATTCTTTACCACTGGGCCACTGGGAAAGTTCAGGGATACAATGTACAACATGATAAATATAATTAACATTACATATATTATATATGAAACTTATTAAGAGTATATCCTAAGAATTCTCATTATAAGATAATTTTTATGTCTTTAATTTTATTTCTATATGAGATGATGGATGTTTACTAAACTTACTGCGATAATCATGATGTATGTAAATCATCATGATTATACCGTATAGATACTTAAAGAAGGGAAAACCACTAGGTCATTCAAATATGACCTAAATCAAATATCCTATGATTATACAGTGGAAGCGAAGAATAGATTAAAGGGATTAGATCTGATAGACAGAGTTCTTCAGATAGCCTGAAGAACTTTGGAAAGAAGTTTGTCACATTATACAGGAGGTGGTGATCAAAACAATCCCCAAAAAAGAAATGCAAAAAAAGGCAAAATGGTTATCTGAAGAGGCCTAACAAATAGCTGAGAAAAGAAGAGAAGCAAAAGGCAAAAGATATACCAATCAGAATGCAGAGTTCCAAAGAATAGCAAGGAGAAATAAGAAAGCTTTCCTAAGTGAACAATGCAAAGAAATAGAGGGGAAAAAATAGAATGGGAAAGAATAGAGATCTCTTCAAGAAAATTAGAGATACCAAAGGAAAATTTCAAGCAAATACAAGCAAAATAAAGGACAGAAATGGTATGGACCTAACAGAAGCAAAAGAGATTAAGAAGTGGCAAGAATACACAGAAGAACTATACAAAAAAGATTTTAATGACCCAGATAACCATGATGGTGTGACCACTTACCTAGACTAGACATCTTGGAGTCAGAAGTCAAGTGGACCTTAGGAGGCATCACTATGAACACAGCTAGTGGAGGTGATGGAATTCCAGCTGAGCTATTTCAAATTCTGAAAGATGATGCTGTTGAAGTGCTGCACTAAATATGTCAGCAAATTTGGAAAACTCGACAGTGGTCACAGGATGGGAAGAGGTCAGTTTTCATTCTAATCCCAAAGAAGGTCAATGCCAAAGAATGCTCAAACTACTGCACAATTGAACTAATCTCACATGCTAGCAATGTAGTGCTCAAAATTCTCCAAGCAAGGCTTTAGAAGTACATGAACTGAGAACTTCCGGATGTTCAAGCTCTATTTAGAAAAGGCAGAGGAACCAGAGATCAAATTGCCAACATCTACTGGATCATAGAAAAAGCAAGAGAATTCCATAAAAACATCTACTTCTGCTTCATTGACTATGCCAGAAGCCTTTGTGTGGATCACAACAAACTGAGGGAAAGTCTTAAAGAGATGGGAATACCAGACCACCTTACCTCCCTCCTGCGAAACCTGTATGCAGATCAAGAATCAACAGTTAGAACTGGACATGGAACAAAGGACTGGTTCCAAACTGGGAAAGGAGTACATCAAGGCTGTATATTGTCACCCCACTTACTTAACTTCTATGCAGAGTACATCATGCAAAATGCCAGGCTGGATGAAGCACAAGTTGGAATTAAGATTGCAGGGAGACATATTAATAACCTCAAATAAGCAGATGACACCAACCTTAAGACAGAAAGTGAAGAAGAACTAAAGAGCCTCTTAATGACAGTGAAAGAGGAGAGTGAAAAAACTGGCTTAAAACTCAACATTCAAAAAGCTAAGATCATGGCATCTGGTTCCATCACTTCATGGCACATAGAGGGGGAAACAATGGAAACAGTGACAGACTTTATTTTCTTGGGCTCCAAAATCACTGTGGATAGGGACTGCAGCCATGAAATTAAAGTGTTTGCTCCTTGGAGGAAAAGCTATGACAAAACTAGATAGTATATTAAAAAACAGAGACATTATTTTGCAGACAAAGGTCCATATAGTCAAAGCTATGGTTTTTCCAGTAGCCATGTATGGATGTGAGAGTTGGACCATAGAGAATGCTGAGCACCAAAGAATTGATGTTTTTGAACTGTAGTGTTGGAGAAGACTCTTGAGAGTTCCTCGGACTGCAAGGAGATCAAACCAGTCAACCTAAAGGAAATCAATCCTGAATATTCATTGGAGGGACTGATGCTGAGGATGAAGTTCCAATACTTTGACCACCTAATGTGAAGAGCCTACTTGTTAGAAAAGACCCTGATGCTAGGAAAGATTGAAGGCAGGAGAAGGGAATGATAGAGGATGTGATGGTTGCACAGCATCACCGACTCAATGTACATGAGTTTGAGCAAGCTCTGGGAGATGGTGAAGGACAGAGAAACCTGGTGTGTTGTAGTTCAGTCCGTGGGATTGTAAAGTGTTGGACATAGCTGAGTGACTGAACAACAGCGTACCTTAAACTTACACAGTGCTATTTATCAACTATATCTCAATAAAACTGGAAGAAAAAATCAATAAGGCATCAAAGTCATTATTTCAATCCAATTTAGGATCACATGATGAGATCCATAAAAACATTGGTCTATTGGATATTATATAGATATTACAGTATCAAAGTTAAATAAAATAGCTTTCAAGTTTATTATTCTACAGTTATTTTGAGGCAAGATCAGTTCAATTAAGCTTATTTGATAATTGTTTCTAGTAAAAGCAGATAGTCCTTGCATATGATAAAACAAGACAAATACCTTCTTTTGTTTCTGTTCCTCCAAGTAGCCAAGACCAAAAAGAAAAAAAGGAGTATTTAACCACACATCTAGAGCTTCCCAGATGGCTCAGTGGTAAAGAACCCGCCTGCCAATGCAGGAGACAAAGGTTCAGTCCCTGAGTTGGGAAGATCCCCTGGAGGAGGAAATGGCAATCCACTCCAGTATTCTTGCCTAGGAAATCCGATGGACAGAGGAGCCTGTCAGGCTACAGTCCATGGGATCACAAAGCAGTTGGACGTGACTAGAGTGACTGACAATACTTGGCATGCTACCACACATCTGGATCACCTAGTAGCCTGTGCTGAGTATCTAATAATATGGAAAAAGGAGAATTTTGCTCTCTTAATCAGCGGTGAAAAGAGTCATGAGAGTATCAAAGCCCCTCACTTCTGCTCCTTTCCCTCTAATCCAGAACCACAGCTGAGCAACTAAAGCAGCCTGGCTTACATCTTGGATGGTAAAACCCTGAACCAGTAGGTTTGTCAGAACCTAAGTTCAGCCTCTCTCTCATCCAATCTGCCATCAAGTGATGTCAGCTCCTAGTGACACTGGGACATTCAAATCTGCACATGACCCAGAACCACTAACTGCTCAGGCAAGAAGTGGACCAGAGGACCTGGCTGAGCCAGGCTCTGCCTCCCAGAGTTCAGCTCACGGCACCTACTCTTTCATTAGGTTCAAGGTGCTGTGCCTACATTGACCTCTGCAAGTGGCTCTTCCATTAACCTGCAACTCATCAGTTTGAAGCCTCACTTCCCAGCCCTTTTGAATCCTTGACACAGAATGCATTTTGAATGCTTTCTTGATGTCATCCAATCTCTGATTTCTCATCTCTTCTACTCTCTCACAACTCTACACCAGTATTTCCTGGACTCCTCATGTTTGACGTTTGCCAGTGAACCCATACTCTGTGGCTGCCATTGGACCTAGCCTAGCCATGCCATGGTAAAATGGGGACCACTGTTACTGTAAGGAGATGCTGAATTGTCATACTGTGCCATGGCCCTCAGTACAGCCAATTGTAATTTGGCAACAGGAGGCTTTTAATCTAACTTCAGTCAGTCAGTCAGTTCAGTCACTCAGTTGTGCTCAACTCTTTGCGACCCCATGAATTGCAGCACGCCAGGCCTCCCTGTTCAAAACCAACTCCCAGAGTTTACCAAACTCACATCCATCGAGTCGGTGATGTCATCCAGCCATCTCATCCTCTGTCATCCCCTTCTCCTCCTGCCCCCAATCCCTCCTGGCATCAGGGTCTTTTCCAGTGAGTCAACTCTTCGCATGAGGTGGCCAAAGTATTGGAGTTTCAGCTTCAGCATCAGTCATTCCAGTGAACACCCAGGACTGATCTCCTTTAGGATGGACTGGGTGGATCTCCTTGCAGTCTGTTGGGACTCTCAAGCATCTTCTCCAACACCACAGTTCAAATCATCAGTTCTTCAGCACTCAGCTTTCTTCACAGTCCAACCTTCACATCCATATGTGACCACTGGAAAAACCAGGGCCTTGACTAGACGGACCTTGTTGGCAAGGTAATGTCTCTGCTTTTCAATATGCTATCTAGGTTGGTCATAACTTTCCTTCCAAGGAGTAAGCGTCTTTTAATTTCATGGCTGCAGTCACCATCTGCAGTGATTTTGAAGCCCCAAAAAGTAAAGTCTGATGCTAGTTCCACTGTTTTTCCATCTATTTCCCATGAAGTGATGGGACCAGGTGCCATGATCTTCGTTTTCTGAATGTTGAGCTTTAAGCCAACTTTTTCACTCTCCTCTTTCACCTTCATCAAGAGGCTTTTTAGATCCTCTTCACTTTCTGCCATAAGAGTGGTGTCATCCGCATATCTGAAGTTGTTGATATTTCTCCCGGCAGTCTTGACTCCAGGTTGTGCTTCTTCCAGCCCAGCATTTCTCATGATGTACTCTGCATATAAGTTAAATAAGCAGGGTGACAATATACAGCCTTGATGGACTCCTTTTCCTATTTGGAACCAGTCTGTTGTTCCATGTCCAGTTCTAACTGTTGCTTCCTGACCTGCATATAGGTTTCTCAAGAGGCAGGTCAGGTTGTCTGGTATTCCCATCTCTTTCAGAATTTTCCAGTTTGTTGTGGTCCACACAGTCAAAGGCTTTGGCATAGTCAATAAAGCAGAAATAGATGTTTTTCTGGAACTCTCTTGCTTTTTCGATGATCCAGAGGATATTGGCAATTTGATCTCTGGTTCCTCTGCCTTTTCTAAAACCAGCTTGAACATCTGGAGGTTCATGGTTCACGTATTGCTGAAGCCTGGCTTGGAGAATTTTAAGCATTACTTTACTAGCGTGTGAGATGAGTGCAATTGTGTGGTAGTTTGAGCATTCTTTGGCATTGCCTTTCTTTGGGATTGGAATGAAAACTGACCTTTTCCAGTCCTGTGGCCACTGCTGAGTTTTCCAAATTTGCTGGCATATTGAGTGCAGCACTTTCACAGCATCATCTTTCAGGATTTGAAATAACTCACCTGGAATTCCATCACCTCCACTGGCTTTGTTTGTAGTGATGCTTTCTAAGGCCCACTTGACTTCACATTGCAGGATGTCTGGCTGTAGGTGAGTGATCACACTGTCATGATTATCTGGGTCATGAAGATCTTTTTGTACAGTTCTTCTGTGTATTCTAACTTTGGTGTAATCTAACTTCACAAGCCCTTTTTTCTTGATTGAGCAAAGATTTGTTAAGGACCGACTGTATGTTAGGTATTTTGTAAAAATTATTACCTATACATAACTTCCCAAGTCCACAGCACTCTTCACCCTTCCCCCAAGATTTTTGTTTTCAAACTGGACCCAAAGAAGAGTTAGTAATACATGAAACAGCTGACCCTGAATGTTTTACTCTCTGAAGCATGAGCTCAAACTTTTTCTGATTTATGAATCACAGTCATGATAACAACATTCTTCGAACTTATTTTTTTTCTCTTTTGAAACATTAGTAAAAGGTACTTCCTACCTTTTTAACAGGGGTTTTGTGTATATTAGTGCTGCTTCTGGAATACTCAAAGGAAGTATAAGTGTACAAAGTATATGAGTGTCTCTCTCCATGATGTTTACTTCCAAAACATCAGGAATGGCACTGTCCAACAGAACTAGAATATTGGCCACAAATATTAAGTTAACAGGTATTATAAATTAGGATAGATTTTTATTTAACTGTTCAAAATCAAAATATCAACTAAGTCTATAAATCCCCTGTGAATTTCATACTCGTAGTATATCTCAGTTCTGATAAGCCATGTTTCAAGTGCTCTGTAGCCCACACATGGCTAGTGCTGCCACATTGAACAACAGAGGTCCAGGTGGTCAGTTAGTGAAAGCCACCAAGAACTAAGCTATAGACTCAGAATAATTCTTTTGAATCATCACACTTTTGTAATTGATTAAACCCATCCAATTGCCATGATATTAGATATTACCTAAAGGTAAACTATAAATCAGAAATAATGTTTTTGATTTGTCAAAGCTTATAAGACTACAAAACTGATGAACCTGGCCCAATGCCTTGCTTAGGTCTTGTCTAAACGTGAAAGGCTAAATGTTTATAGGTCCCAGTGAAAGAATTTAAGATGTGGCCATTAATAAGGTAATATTTTTGATACTAGGTGATTTCACCTTTTGAACTGAGCTCTCTCAAATGCATCAAAATGGTTTATGATGAGACTCTTCATATTAGCACCAGAAAACAAGCTAACAAGGCTATTCAAGTTAGAGTCCGTCCTTTGCATATCTTGTGGTATGTCTGGTGGCACTGTGCCCTTGGCAAAGGTCAGAGACACAGACATGGAGCCTGAAGGCCTGGTTTACAGTCTCGTGATAATTAACTTTGCAGACATAAAGTTCCTGACCCCGAAAAGAGAATGCTCCCTCCACTGAGAAAGAGTGTCTAGTGTCTTCCTGTGTGAGAATGTTTTGTCTCAATATAAACAAACTAGAGTTGAAAAATGAAGTGCAAAAATGCCCTCTTTGGCGTAAACAACCAAACTAGTTAGGATATGATTTTCCTGGAATGTGCTGTGAGTTCCAGAGGCAGGCACACACTTGTCACAGAACAGGCCGTTCCTCTGATGGTCAGAGCCTGAAGACTTAGTTGGACACATTCATGCATTAAATTCCACAAGTTCAAATCTGTGTTTACATTTTTCATAATGTTCGGATACACACTCAAATATTTTCTGAATCCTAATTAGGGAAAAAGCAAGACATATCAAGTATTTGTTTTAAAGGGCAACTTGGTTCTGAAGCCCATTAGAACCAATGTTATTTGGTAGCTTTACTGAACATTATAATCATCTTCTAGTATCTCCGATACCTGTCTTATTTTGCTTCTCCTTTTATAACAACAGAGATCCAACATATTTACTAAAGAAAAAAGAGTTTCTGTGACTATGAGTATCTGCACAATTACAGTAGAGTTGATAATAGAGTTGATCAAGCTCCTAAACATCCGACCAGATAGGAATACAGTCCCTACTCCTGATATTTCTATCTGGAAGGGTCTCTATCCATTTACCCTTTTATCTTCTTGCAAGGCTCAGACTCAGACAAGGCTACTGAGGCACTCACCTCAATTAAGAAATTTAAGGATGCACTCAAAAACTCAATAATTGAGAAAAATAATATTTAATGCAATATTTTTAAAAATCAAAATAAATGCAAAAAATTCAAGAGGAACAAAATATAAAAATCTTCCATAAAAACAACTCTGCCCTCACTTGCTTCGCCCTAGCTATGGCCCCATTTAGCTTCCCGCCTTGGGAAGAGGAGTGAGTATTCTGTTGGTGGGTTTGAGAGAAGGGTCTGAGTATGCTCTTCCTTCAAAATCTGTCAGCCTGCCCTGCTCTGCTGTGTAAGTGTTACTCAGGTGGGCCCCAGAAAGGAGGGGCTGCAGTCAAGCAGAGCTGACAGAGGCTCTGAGGTTATTAGCAAGCCGGCCTCCCTGGCAGACTAAGCGTGAGGTACCCCAGCAGCAGCCTTGGCGATAAGGGTGACATTTTGCTCTCCAGCTCCAACTGCCTGACTTCTATGGGTGAGTGTCTTTCTCAATAGATTCTGAATGCAGGTGGAAAAGAGTGGTTGGTGTTGATTCCATTGACATGCAAACAGAACATCAGAGCCCCTATGTGTGCATTCTCCTGACCATGATAACAGTGGCCTCCTGGCAGCCAGATGGTATGCCTCAGTCTCTCCTTTTTATTTGTCTTTAAGATGATCAGGGTTGGGCCATTCAAATGTTAATTAGCTTAAGTTCACAAACTAAAAATAATCTCCAACACAGTTTATGCCCTTTTGGGTTTACTTCTGCTTCATTCTGTAATTGGTACTTGAAAGAAGAGTTGGGCATATTTTAGTTAGACCCTAATTGATGGTAAGTCTAGTGACCAAGAGCTTCAGAGAAAGTCTATCACCACCATTATCACAATTCATTTTCTTCCAGCATACAGCAAGACAGGAATTGCATCAGACTTTCTCTCTTCAATTGGTCTGAGATAGGTCAAATCAATATATAAAGGGCAATAAAGCACATAAACATGAAACAAGTAGCAAATGATTAGTTAAGGGCACAGAAATATCTTAACAAAGAGAGTGCATTCCACTGTTACACTACTGGTTTGAGTCATTATCACCAAAAGTAGAAATAAGTTAGAGACCTGTATAGTGGTGTTTCCAGATAAAGAGGTTTATAGTACAACAACACTGTTATGCAGTAAAGTACATAAAATCTACTTGAAATCAGGATATGTTTCTGAGAATTTTGAAGCCAAAAGGGAGGTGAAAGAGTCAGGGTTTGAGTACCTTAAGACAAGAAAGAGAATGTCCTGTGGCCAGGTAAGTGGAGAATAAGAAAGAGCTATCAGAAAACACATGGAAGGCTCCAGAAATTACTAATAACAAGTCGTCCAAGGTCAGTCATCTGCTTGCACATATTTCCTCCAACCCCACACCAAGAAAAGCTCCATCATCTGCTCACTAATACCTGGGATTTTTGTATCTGAGAGTAAAGACATTGTGGCAATTTGGATCAAGAATCATTCATTCGTAAACATATTGAGATTGCAGATGGAACTCAATCATACTAAAATGTTATCAGCCAATCAGTCATTAAACTCTTCTCATTCTAATGAGGCAAGGACTGAAATGTTAAAATGGAAACCTGTGTGTCTTATTTATGTTTGCATCCTCAGGACCTAGCACAGTACCAGAAATTAGCATGTGCTCAGTAAATATTTGCTGCATGAATGAATGAACGAATGAATGGAGATAGAGCAAGGATGAGAGAGAGGACTGAAAGAGGGTAAAAGTGCAGAGAAGCAGGAGAGCAAACGCACACGTGCATGTATGTATGAGGGAGAAAGGGCCGCTCTGGCAGGCACTGTCCTAAGATGTTTTGTCTGTGGCTTTTGGTTCTTTTTAAAATCATATAGTATATTAACCGTTAAAGAATGTGTTTATACGACCATAACAGAAATCCCAACAAACCATAGCTTAAACATACTAATACATGAAATTCTTTTTCTCAAATAATAAGATTTATGGAATTAGGCGGAAGCTAGTATTGATTAAATGGTTCAACAAGGTCAAGGCCGTCACCTCTATGTATCCCTGGCCCCAGTATGACTGCCACAGCTCCCTACATAGGATATATGTTCAAAGGGGAAAACTAAGGAGACACCAGGGTATTTTTCCCTTTCATTAGAAAAACAAGCCTTCAAGAATCCTTATCAGACTTCCACTTGGAACTCCTAGGTTAGATATGTTCCCTTTGTTCCCTTTTCAGCAGAGATTCAGGAGTGTAAAGTATTTTTCTGAACAGCTTGACATTTTGAAGGAAATTTAGGTTTTATTATTAATGAAAAAACAGGGGGAATGGGTTTTGGAGACAACTATACTAGTTTTCTATTGCTACTCTAATTACAGAATTACTGAATTTAGCAGCTCAAAATGACATACATGTATTACATCTCAGTTTCCATGGGTCAGGAGTTTGGGTATGGTATAACGGAGTCCTCTGCTTAGGGTCTCATAATGCAGGTGTCAGATGGGCCATGTTCCTTTCTGGAGCTCAACATCCTCTTCCAAGCTCGTGGTTGTTGGCAGAATTAGATTCCTATCTGCTCTATCATTGAGGCCCTTGGGTCCTCTAAGCTGCTCACACTGCCCTGCCACATCATAGCAACTGCTTCTTTAAGGTCAGTGGGACAGTCTCTTTCTCTGTCTCCAATCTGCTAAAATGGAGTCTCATAATGAAACATAACCCCAGGAGTGACAATCCATCACCTCTGCCATATTCTATTGGCCATACTCATGAGGAGGGGATCATACAAGGCCATGGATGATAGAGGGTAGCCCTGAACTGCATCTGCCACAGAAACTGAGTGTCATGAAGAAACCAAAATGGGGATCATTGAAGCTTAAAAGCCCATTCAGGTCATATAGAAAGTAAAGAGGCAGTTCTCCACAGATGTCTCACTAGGTTGTCATTTTCTAAAATATCTTCTGTAGAACCCCACTTTTACAAGACAATATTTGGTGTATTTGAGGGGGGAAAGTTTGGTGTTCAAATAGGTTTAGAGAATGTTGGAATCACTAAAGTTGAACTGATTTTTTAAATGAAAAAAACTCTTTAGCACGTTTATTATAAATCTCATGGGAAAAACAGAGGGAGGTTGCAGCCTTTCCAAATTAATCTAATGCCAAAACATTTTTGTGCATAAAACAAGAAAAATAATAGCTAACAACAATTGGAGCACATTCTGTGCTGCAAGCATTATTCTAAAAACCTTCATAAGCAAATGATGCTGGAGGGGCTGCCAGAAGCACTGTGTGTGTGTGTGTGTGTGTGTGTGTGTGTGTTCCCGTGCACACACACGCACACACACACGTTCATTTGTGTGGTTGGGGAACAAATAGAGGCGATGCAACTTCTCCCTTTCCCCTACTCTTCCAAATTTCCAGTCTCACATCAATGCCTTCAAGGGGAGTTTGAAACTTAGAGAGGAGAGAATATCCTGCACATCTTCAGACATATGTACTATTATTTGAACAACTATTCAAAGACTCAGATCCAGATCTCTTGATTCCAAGCCTAGTACATTGCCAGTTGCAATGTAGCATTGCATATTAAAGAAAATAAGTGATTGATCTTGCTAATCATACATTCTCTAACACTACCCACCTCTGAACATTTATCTGGCAGTAAATGGAATACATCAGAATCTGCAGCTTTACAGTATTCTTCCCAAAGTAACCAAATTTACTTTTTCCTTTTGTTACAATCTCTGCCTTTCCTCTTGACTTCCTTTGGCTGAGTATTCACTCCCTGAGATTTGCTTCTTTCAAAGAAGAGTCAAGGATGTTGTTAGCTGGCAGCCAGGAAATGGGTGTCACCATCCATCAAAGGTCAGCATAGAGCTGCAGCCGGCACCATGGGAAGGGGCCCCTAAGCAAAGAAACAAGACCACGCATTTCTCCAAGGCCATGTGACAACCAAGAATTCTCCAGAGCTGGACAAGAGTAAATATTCCAGGAATGGCTTTGTGGTTGGTTGTACTATTCCCGCAGTCTGAAGGGAATTTTTAAGGAACCTGCCCAAACTTTGCCTGTCTATGTAAAAACTATTAGTCTGACCCATTGTTTCTTCATTTCCACATATAATCAATGTCAAAATGAGAACATCACTAGGCAGTTAGGAGAACTGCAAATGGAATGATCTGGAACTTAACCAATTCCTGAGTAAAATTTATTACCTAATAGTAGACACACATAAAGCTATTCTAAGTTTTTTTAAAAAACAAACAAGGGTAGGGCGTGGGGTGGGGAAAGTGTATGATAATAGTTTATAATACTATCCTGGCTTTTAAAAGTATTATTATTTGTTTCAGTATCACCTTACTTTAGATCTATTTTCTGAGCTTTACTGCTTTTCCTTGGCACTGGACCGTTTGCCTTTCTTCAGTTAACAAAGAAATCCTGCATGAAATGGTACAAATCAAAGTCAGATATCTGGGAGCCAGAATGTCTACAGGAGCCCATGTTCTGGACTCTGAGGGGTAAATAACCACTAGTTATGAGAAAAAAGAGAGAGAGGGGAAGAGAAATTGAGAACTGGTTTTCTCTTTTCATGTAGAAAGAGGATTGTGTTTTTCACCTGTCCATTTCTACTTAAGAAAAAAGCAATACAATTTCCCAAACCACTGGATTGCCCTTGTTTCCCTCCTTTCTCAAAGCAAAAAAGCTTTTTATTTAACTGGTTAATTCCTGAGCTTCTCTCATGTCTTCTTCCTCACTATGAAAAAGATTTTCTTTTCATCATGCATGTATATATTTTGAGGACTAACCAGTATTCCAAACTTTAGTGTTACTGCTTTTCTTTACCACTCACTAATGAGAATGGTTGCTTAATAACATTCTGGATTAATGATGGCCAGAAGACAAGACTGTTTTCAAGATCAGTGTAGAGTCATTGCAATTAGCATAAAGCTTAGAGATTGGGTTTGAAATGTTACTGTAAGAAGCCACGAAAGGAGCAGAAGTCACAGGTTTTCTGTGAGTAATGATGCATTGTGCTTATTAACTCAAAACATACTCCATGAACAGTTTGGACAACCAAGCAGCAGTGAGTCCCAGAAAGGATGAGGACGTTAAAAGGAACAGAGAGCATTAAAAGGAATTAAAAGAAAATATATTGTGCAATCTATTAGACCAGTGGTTAGCAAACTTTCCTTGTAAAAAACCAAATAACAAATACTTTAGGCTTTGTGGACCACATACAGTCTCTATAGAATATTGTCCTTTGGTTGTTCTTCTTACAACACTTTAAAATGTAAAAGCCATTTTTAATTCTTGGGCTGTACATAAACAAAACACATACCAGGTTTAGCTCACAGGCTGAAGTTTGCCAACCCATGCTTTAAATAATTTATACCCAGCAATTAAAATCAATCCTTTCTTTTTAAATACAAATTTAAATCAAGATTCCTAGTTGTTTTAAAATAACTCAATGACATAATGGTTCAAATGTGCTAAAACCTCTACATGGTTCAAATATAATCCAAGATGTCAAGTCAAGTGGGCTTACTTATTTGTTGGTTTTTATTTTCCTCCTCCATCTCAAAAATATTTAAACTTGAGAAAATGAATGTAGGGTCAAATTAAAATTGTGTAGCTTCAAAAGTAGGGAATTTTTCTTCCTTAATTTATCTACTTATCTAAAATCCCTGAATATATAATAAAAATAACGGTTGCCTAATATAGCATTAGATGGCTAATTACATATTTCCTATAAGTGCCAGGAGAGTGCTAATTCTCAGTGTGGTTATAAAAAGGGGGAGAAGGGAAAGAAGATGAGAAAAATAAACAATATTATAAAGCACTAAATTAGCAAGCATAAAGAATAGCAATAACAATTCAGCGAGACATGTTAGATCTTAAAAAGCACAATTGGAAGCAAAAAGCTCATTTCTGTTTCATCAGAAAAAGAAATCAAAGACCATGTACTTCCTTAAGATGAGTTTTAGAAAAGCCCAACAAAACTAAGAGTAGTCCTGCACGGCAGGTGAGGCAGCAGCTGATTTTAGGAACAGAGAGCTAACTGACTTGCTGTACAGTTTCCTCACATAACCTCAATGTCAAGGTAAAATACTTCTGAATTTTGCATTATGAATTTTACATTATCCCAACCTCAAATACCAATTTTCTTTAAAGCCTTTATATGAATTTTGAATTCTGCCCTATAATATATCCACATCATTTTCATACTAGAGAATGGGCAATTGGTTAAATTTCTACAGTGCTACTAAAATTCCCCAGTGTCTGCCTTAGAGCTTCATCTGCTCCTCCTGACTCCACACATACCCTTGGAGTCATACCTTTCCCATGTTGCAGGAATCCAACAGAAAGAGGCTAGACTTCCCTGATGGTACCGTGGTTAAGAATCTGTCTGCCAGTGCAGGGGACACAAGTTCCATCCCTGATCTGGAAAGATCCCACACGCCAGGAAGCAACTAAACTCGTGCACCACAGCTGCTGAGCCCACATGCCACAGCTAATGAAGCCCGCGCCTGAGCCTGCGCTGTGCAATGAGGGAAGCCCCCGCAACCGGAAGCCAGTGCATCGCAACTAGAGAAGCCTGTGCACAGAAAGGAAGACCCAGCACAGCCATACATAAATAAAAGCAATACATTAAAAAAAGAAGCAGGGGGCCTGAAGAATGCCCTCTGCCACAGCCTTCCTCTCTGCCAGGGACTGAGTCTCCCTAAAGGGATGTAGCGACTCCTAGTTCTGGCCTGAGGCTTCTTGACAGAAAAAAGAGAGGGAAAAAACACAGACCATGGGAACAGGGCAAATACTTGATATGATTACACGTAGATTGCTAGAATGTGCCTATGTCAAGACTTGTATATTTCAAATATGCCAAAAAAGTGCTGTTTAAAAGACAGAAATTAGAAATCTTTGGGAGAAGATTATTTTTTAACACAGATTTTTATCTATTCACCTTTGCTTACAACACTAAATTACCTATGTAAGATTATACTATAACAAATGAGGGGAAAACTACATTAACCCCATTTTATAACTGAGAAAACTGAGCCTCAGAAAGGGCACGAGTCACTTCCCGCAGTCCCAGGGCTCAGAGAGGCTGACTTGAACCAATGCTGTTTGTCTCCACACTGACTTTACCCCTGCACTCTTGATGATATTCTGACACTGAACCTTATTGAAATCTAAATATTCCTTAGCAACTTCTTACTCTTAAAGTGCTTTATGTTGAAATTAATGATATTTCTATTTAATAATTCAGCATTGATTACTTTATAACGCCAGCTGAAATAGTCTACTATAAAAAAGGAAGGAAGTGAATACTTCTAGCCCCTAGGTTCCTATGGATCGCTGGTGCCTGTTAGAATCTTAAAGGAGCGCTCCATTAGCTTGTATTTAATAGCAAACCGTCTGGGCTTCATAGCCCTCAGCCATCTCACCAGCCACCCTCTGTGCCCCCGTTTGTCAGTGCTCACCTGTTCCCTCTCATTAACATGCAAACACACGGTGGTTTCTGCTCACTCCCAAGGCCTTGTCTTGACATGAAGCCATCTTTTCTCTCAGTGTGCTTCTTCCAGTGTCCATTATCTAAACTCTGAAATGTCCCATAGCAACTATGATATCTCTGAGAAATAGAAATGTTTCAAAGCCCTGACAACAGAAACAGAAAGAATAACTCCCCAGTAAAAAGACAATGCAAGTTTGAATCCCCACAATATGTTATTTCAAACCTCATCTCATCATGAGATCTTGCTCTGGTATTGTCCATCACACTCACAAATAGTGAGGAGGAGCAAGATTCTGTTGGACTCGGTGGTAGAAAATGTTTGGTTCATGTGTTTTATGCTGTCCTAATCATTTGATTATTCTTAATTCAGGTTGACTTTGTTAGAGAGGCCCTCAACCAGTGCAACAGTCATTTTTTTCTTGTCGCGTAAGCATTATGAAATTAACGCGTTATCCCATTGTGATCTTCCAGCTTTCCTAACAAAAGATTCACACTGCAACTACCAGGATGTGGCAAAAAAGCAATCTGAGCTTCCTGCTTCTTCGTGGTTTGGATATGGGGCTTTTCCTGTCAAAAGTTCTGGGTGTTGGTGGCAGGGGTTTGGGGGGTTGGTCAGGGATAAACTTCTGACTCCAGTATGCACCAGTTCTGGAGGAGGCAATGGCACCCCACTCTGGTTCTCTTGCCTGGAAAATCCCATGGACAGAGGAGCCTGGAAGGCTGCAGTCCATGGGTTGCTGAGGGTTGGACACGACTGAGCGACTTCACTTTCTCTTTTCACTTTCATGCGTTGGAGAAGGAAATGGCAACCCACTCCAGTGTTCTTGCCTGGAGAACCCCAGGGACGGGGGAGCCTGGTGGGCTGCTGTCTATCGGGTCGCACAGAGTCAGACACAACTGAAGTGACTTGGCAGTAGCAGTATATACCAGTTCTGGTATCTAGATACAAGGCACGCAAGCAAGCTTTGAACAAGAGCTTGTGTGATTTTTAAGTTTGAGAAAGATACTCCTATTGACCCTTTTTAGAACTATGAAAAACTCTGGCATTGGGTGAGCCTTTTCAATCTCGGGAGTGTCTATTCTCCTTGCCTAATTATGAAAAACAATATTAAAGTATATAATTCTTCAGTTTCAAAGTACAGTACACATACAGCTTGCAATTTGTTTATTACTGAAAAGTGATAGCTTAAAATTAAGGGAATTATCTACATAATAGAAACAGAAAATCTATAATCACAATTTTCTATATTTATCAAAAGACAGGTGTTGGGTGAGCTGTCTCCAGTTCAACATTCACGTTGTATCAGATGAGGAGAAATTTCCATTTCACCTGTAATACATAAGCACCATCCTAATGCTATCCCTTTAATACATCCTGTTAGCTTCACACCTTTAATTTTTTTTTTTTTTTTTTACCTTGAGCCTTATAAAGTCTTACTTTTGAAAGCCATGCTAGATAAATGGCAAAACTGTCAATACGGAGAGGCAGCCCAGACATGTGGATAGCAGCCAGGGGATCCAAAAAGAAGAGTTTTTAAAATCAAGATTCAAGTCACTCACTTTCTATTGGAAAATTACACTTGTTATGAAACAGAGACATCAAGGTAGTATTGTGAGGATTAACGAGATCACATTGGTTAAGTGCTCAAAACCCCATGGAGATTGAGTCCATCGTTTTATCTCCTAGGTGCATGATTAAAACAACCCCCCCACTCCAAAATCCATTTTTCTTTAATGCACAATGCATAGAGTCAGTAACTGCCAGCAGTCTTTATTAAACTTCTTTCTTTACTCACTTTAGTAACTAATGTTATTAGAGGAGAGAGTGTTGTGAACCCAGGTTAAAAGTGAAGTAAAGGC
Organism: Bison bison bison; assembly: GCF_000754665.1. Taxonomy (NCBI): domain Eukaryota; kingdom Metazoa; phylum Chordata; class Mammalia; order Artiodactyla; family Bovidae; genus Bison; species Bison bison. The sequence goes on along the minus strand of NW_011494945.1, from coordinate 2,413,934 downwards.
AGACAACTAAGAAGGCAAATAAGAAATTAATTCTTATAATTTTTACCCAACACAGTAATTACAGGCAATTATACTACATTCATCTGTTAGTCTAAATGACAGAACAGAATGAGCAAAAAGTTTAGGATAAGACCAAACTGGATTCAAGTTCTGGTTCTTTCTACTGGATATATATTTCTCTTTAAACTTCAATTTCTACATCTAAAAAAATGCAATGACAAGTTTTCCTCTAATAATTAGTGTAAGTAATTCAGACTTACACTCCTATTAAAAACAAGCAAAATAGTCAAACAAAATATTTATAATCATAATCAAAAAGATAACAAGATACTGAGGAATTACTAGACCAAAATCTGAAAGACAAGATTCCAGAAAGGTAAGAGACCAAAACACAAAGCTACTGTTGCTCTGAAGTCATTTGCTGATCTAGAAAAAATAAAATAGCAGCAAAACTGAGCTGAGCTTTTGTCAGCCTTAAAGATTAGAGAGTGAAAAGGTAAAGCCCAGAGGGTACTGAAGCTGGAGACTCAGATAAATCACTCCCAGTTTAACCTGGAACTCTACACGGTCAGGCTGACTTCCCCAAACTCCGAAGTCACCCAGTCTGCCCACAGATCTGCAGTGCTCTGGTTATCCCAGGCTATCCCAGGCCTTGGACTGGGATTGAGAGTTCTTCTAAGGCTTCTGGGAGCCTCACGTGTCTGAGTCAGTATTGGCTCAATGCACGTTCATCCATAATGCAAACTTTTGTACCACCTTTCATATGTGTGTAATAGTTCACCTATAACAGATCTGTTAATACAAGGATAACACCAGTTTTTCAGGTTTATGAACGGAATTTGATGAAACTGTTGATATCCAGGATTCAGCATGATGCTGAGACAGCCTTATATAAATTCACCTTACTGCCCTTTCCATGACCTTCATTCCTTTCTCTCGGTTTCACATCTTTTCCTCTTACCTTTGCCCCTTTTCCCTTGAACACTTAGGTTTCACCTTTTCTCTCTGTCCCACATCACCAAATAGCCTTCCCATTACTGCTTCAAGTCAAGTCCCGTGGGAGACAGTGCAAAGAAACAGGAATGTGAGGCCATAACAACAGCAAGGCTAGTTAGGCACATGTGTTCCAAAACATTTCGTAAACTAGTACATCAAATGAGTGTGTTATTTTTGTGATATTTGTAAACCCATCTATGTTAATATCTCTATTGCTAAGTGTTGAGCAAATGATAGGTGATCAACATTAGCCAGATGCTGGAGAGAGTAGCCAAGTATAAGAATGATTCCTGCCTTTCAAGGGGTGCACTTGAACTGTAGCTGAAGAAAATACATGACTGATGTCGGTCAATGACAGAAGCAGTGAGAATTCAGACAAGCATCTGGGAGGAAAGTAGGACTTCAGCAGGGGTTAAAGGGTGAAGGGCACTGAAAATGCCAAGGAAGGAATGGAGACGATTCGGTCCAGGAGAGGAGGAATCTAATGCGGACGATACGGGGGAGGGAGTGCTGGCTGCAAGGCAACAGGAAGTACATGAGCTGAGTGCCCGCTGTGTGCTGTGGACTATTCCATACACATCCCAGATATCACTCCATTTGAGACGTCTCAGGAAGCCCTATCAAGGGGGCATTATCATAGCTTTTCAGATAATAAGTTGAGGCTTAAATGGCCATACCACAGAGCCTGTAATTAAGTGGTGACACTGGAATTTGAAGCTAGGTCAGGAGGACATCAAAACCTGTGCTTACTGACTACCCCAGAACACACTTCATCAGCACCGTTTATGGAAGGCCTGGCAAGAAGGCAAATATGGCTTATAGGCAATAGACAAATGGGAGCCAACTGTAATGGGGTGGTGAGGAAGGAAGTAAATGCTAAGAGCAGCTTCCAGAGTAATTTCTCCAATCTTAATATATGAGAACAAACAAAATCTGGTTATGACCAAACAGAAGATTGTGGGGCTGTGGGGTCTGATGTGTTCTGGTCTTGGACCAAGTAGGTGGCTGTGAGAACAGAAAGCAATGGATAAATCTAAAATCAGTTTAAAGAAAGAAGAGGAGGGTATATTGACATTGGCTAGATGAAAGAGAAAGAAAAGTAAAAAAAAAAAATAGATCTCAGGACCTTCCTGGTAGTGCAGTGGATAAGAATCTGCCTGCCAATTCAGGAGACATGGGTTCAATCCCTGGTCTGGGAAAATTCCACATGCCTCAGAGCAACTAAGCCTGTACCTCTTAACAAGAGACAGTCCAGCAAAATAACGGAGACCACATGCAGTCAAAAAAACTTCAGAGAAAAATGGAAAAAAAAAAAAAAAGTAACATTGACAAACAGAGAATAGATAGGGGAAGCAACCTCTATGAAGAGAAAGGGAATTCTGGTTTTAATGTGTTCAGTGTAGGGCCATGGCAGGGCTCCTGAGGGTGAGTTTAATATAACCCCTAAGGAGCACTTGGAGAAGGCAATGGCACCCCACTCCAGTACTCTTGCCTGGAAAATCCCATGGGCGGAGGAGCCTGGTAGGGCTGCAGTCCATGGGGTCGCTAGGAGTCGGACACGACTGAGCGACTTCACTTTGACTTTTCACTTTCATGCACTGGAGAAGGAAATGGCAACCCACTCCAGTGTTCTTGCCTGGAGAATCCCAGGGACGGGGGAGCCTGGTGGGCTGCCGTCTATGGGGTCTCACAGAGTCGGACACGACTGAAGTGACTTAGCAGCAGCAGCAAGGAGCACTTGGATAAGAGACCACAGGAAGATGCCTGTGCAGCAGGAGAGCGTACGAAGCACCAGGGTGTCAGTAAGATAACTGTTATTACTGTGTAAAGACTCAGAAGTTTCCTATAGGAAAGATGCAGCAAAAGTACAAAATGATAAATAATGAGAGTTCCCTCAGATGCCGTTTGTGGACATTTCTCTTCATTCCAGGCTCTCCTCAGTTCCCACTAACTCCTAGGCCTGTGTGTCGTAATACCGCCTCCACTTAATTCCTGCCCATGTTTGTTTGTTTAGATGTGTCTCTGCCTTTCATCCTGCCCTTCTTTTGTGCTGTGTCAAATAATAAGGACAGTAATGACCGGAATCTATCCATTTTGGCCTGTAGAGCACTGATTGCTGTGATATTCCTCTGTACCATGTTATTTCATGAGATAAAACTCAATTACATTGAAGATTAAATTCTTTAAAGTCAGCCTTTCTAATGAAACTGACCTCACGAATCTTGCATGACCTTTGTTACTTTACTTTGGGTAAAGGCTGAACTACTAGCTTAGCAAAATCTTCAAAATAGAGGAACTTGATGGTCTTCAAAATAGATGGGCTTCCCTGGTGGCTCAGACAGTAAAGAATCCACTTGCAATGTTGGAGACCTTGGTTTGATCCCTGCATTGGGAAGATCCCCTGGAGGAGGGCATGGCAACCCACTCCAGTATTCTTGCCTGGAAAATCCCCACGGACAGAGGAGCCTGGCAGGCTGCAGTCCCTGGGGGTCTCAGAGAGTCAGACACAACTGAACGACTGAGAGCACACTCACACACACACATGACAACATGTAATTTTATTTTTCACTCATGTTATAGTTCAAAAGAAGCAGTTAAGATCTGCTGGGGTGGCACTGACATCTTCAACTTATAGCTTCCATTTTAGAGATTAAGGTGGCTATGAGAGTCCCCTTGGAAAGGGAAGAGAATAGATAGCAATGTACTTCCTTTTTTAAAGAATTGACATATTTTAAAGAATGTGCACACATCACTTCTGCTCACACCTCACTCCTCTGGACTTAGTCGTATGACACAGGGCTGGTTCAAAGGAGACTGGAAAATAAAGCTAGTTGGGTGGCCTTGTGCCAGCCTTTTAAAATGGAAGGAGATGAGGGAGTTCAGGGTTCTGCCACTGGAAAGAAAAAAGGGAGAATGGATTTGTGGGAACCATCATCAGACTCTAGCACATCTGGGTTCAGATCCCCACTCCTATGATGCTCATTTAACAAGACCTATCTCTTCAAATGCTAAGCTAAGTTTTAAAACAGCAAATTCATTTTGTAGTGCTGTTTGCAAATTTAACACATTGCTATTAAAAGAGCAGAATGGAGAGCTCCTTTGGTTGTAATTAGGAAGCAAAGGGCTAGAATGAGCCTCTGGGTTTTCTCTGACTCCTACTCCACTCTGTGGGAGACCTGTTATTCTAAGAAATAAAATTCGGAAAGCTCTCACAGTGTGTGTGCATGCTTAGTCACTCAGTCATATCAGACTTTCTGTAACCCCATGGACTACAGCCCACCAGGCTCCTCTGTCCACAGGGATTCTCCAGGCATGAATACTGGAGTGGGTTGCCATGCCCTCGTCCAGGGGGGTCTTCCAAACCCAGGGATCGAACCAGGTCTCCCACATTCTTTACCATCTGAGCCAAGCCTCCTCAGCAGTTAAGCACAACCAATGAACATCACTCTCTCCAATTTAAATAATGAAAAGTCCTCTTCTGATCCTGATTTATATCAATTTTGTCAGCTGAGTGAACACGCATGGAAGTGAATGCTGAGCCATTTCTTTCCCAGCGTGTTCTGAGAGCACTTCTAAACCTGCAGAAGACACTGCCAAACATGAATTAACAATCACATTGATGCAAAGAGTAAAAGGGGAGGATATTTCCGTAATTCTTCCCCACAAATCTAATCTTGACAAATGAGGCAATATTATGTCTCATCAACTAATAAACTGTCCAGATTGGAGTTACATGTGAGGGTAGAAATAAGCTAAAAGTATGCCTAATACTCCTAGAAAAAATTTTTCATCTTCATTTCAAGAGTAGAGGACAGAAAGAAGCAATAGAAAAGTCAACACAATTAAAGCAAAACAAAAAAATAACTTTTCTCACCATAGATGACCTAGAGAAAAACGTCTTAGTTTTTTTCTTCAGTTCTGTTGACTTTTCTATTAGGAATTGTTTGATTTCTCCCTCTTCTACCTCAATAACAAGGATGGACCTAGTGATTTTCATACTGAGTCAGCCAGACAGAGAAAGACAAATATTATATAATATTGCTTATATGTGGAGTCTAAAAAAAAAAAAAGATACAAAAAATGAACTTATTTACAAAACAGAAGTAGACTCACAGACATAGGAAAAAATTTATGGTTACCAAATGAGAAAGGGGGATGAGCGAAGGGATAAATTGGTGGGGGTGGTGGGTGGGTAGGGAACTAAGAAGTTTTCATTCTAGTCACTAATTCCAGGGGCTCTATTACAAGCCCAATCCAAGAAATCCAAGAAAACACGGCAAACACTCTGGCCATATAAGGTTGTGTTTGGCTATTTCAAGTTCTTTGAGCCAAAACCAGGCCATGAACTTTCTGATTTTTAATGTGTGTGCTCTTATCACTTGGAGCTTATAGTTTACTTTAGATATGTTATAAAATAGAATAAGTCATTTGATTATGGACAGTTTTTTAAAAATATGTAACTGATTTTTTTACAACAGTGCCATAGTTTCTCATCTATTCACCCACTTCCTGATAAAAATTCCCAGCGAAAGAATCCCTTTCTTGAAATAAATATGTTTAAGATACAAATCATTTGTGTTTCAGGTTTCTGAATGTAGAAGTATGTTGTATTCAGCTGCTTGCTAGGACACCAGGAATGAGTTTAAAATGGGTCATACTGATGCTTGTTAAGGCAAGTTCTTTGGAGATCAATCTCATTGCCTGAATGAACAAAATATACACACTTTATCACAGTTTGATATTCTCGTGGCCCAAGAGCATTTGTTTATAGGTTATTACTAGTGTTTACAGAATTCAAACAGAAAACCCAAAATACTAATGTGCTTTATATTTGCAAGAATAATATTTCTCTGTTCTTTACAGAGGTCTCCTATCTACAGAGAAATAACTTTCAAGCTATATTAACATTTTTATTATATCCTAGTGACTACTTTGCTATTAAAAATTACAGGAGATTAATATTTAAGGGCTATATTATAATGAAACATATTAGGATGTCTACCATTTAAGTTTTGTTTCAATTTCAATTATTCTATTGCATAGGACCTCATGCCAAAACTTACCTAAGAAAATATTAGGATTTCAGATATTGCTTTACAGGATTTCTATTAAACAATATTTAGATGAACAAAATACTATTTTGCAAGTTTTAGTCCCTGGAGAGTCATGAATAACTGCTTGTATTCAGGAAAAAGAATCCATGGAAACAGTCCTGACTATAAGAATGCAGCATGTTATTTTTCCAACAATTCACATTCTAGGTGCCTGATCAAACCAGCAATTAAACTATCTAAGCACTACAGAGATAAAATCAGATTAAAATCAAATTATGGCACCCGGTCAAATACTTCCCAAAATAAAAACAAAAAGAGAGTCGATAATCCCCTTTTAAAGATGCCAGATGCAGCCACTCACAAGATAAACAGTAGTTAACAAGTCCTAGCCCATAGAGGCAGGGAGTGTTCTCATACATCCTACGGGCTTACAGTAAACTTCCCTTAACCTGTGTCTGTCTTGCTCTCTTCAGTCTTCAAGGGTGTGTATGCCTCTGAGCACGCACACATGTAGTAAAGGTCTGTTTTGAAATTGATCCCTGCCTGATATCATAGCCTGTAATTACAGTAGAATCCTCTTAACTTGGAGATGTCAGGGCAATGTCTTTCATGTTCACCTCAAATTCTCAGTGACTGGCTCAAAGAAGATGCTCATGCTCAATAAGTACTTTTGAATGAATTAGTGAATGAATAAACCAGTGCCAAGATTGTCACCCCCACACTCTTTAAAAACTACGTTTATCAGGGTCACCAATCACCCCACAGAGCTAAATCCAGCTTCCATTCTCGGTCCTCATCTTTTTGACTCATCAGCTGATTTGACAAGGTCTGAGGCTTTCATCATCATTACTCATTCTTTTTCCTATCTCTTTTTCTGCTTTCTCTTTTTCTCCTTGAGCTCTGAATGTTAGAGAGCCTCAGGATCCCAGCAGTGATTTTCCTTTTCTGTCATCTTCATCTCACGGCTTTAAATAACATCACTGACTTCCAAAGTAACATCTGCAGCTTAGATCTCGTTCCTGAATTCCATACTGTCCAGTCACTTACTGACAACTCTGCTAGGACAGCATCTCAAACTTCACATGCCCAAACTTGAACTCCTATTCACCCACCACTTCTGCCCCAAACATGCTCCATTTGCACTCCTCTCCTTATCAGCTGATGGCCTTTCCCTCCTCTTTGTGCTGTTACCCACGTTTCCTACTGCCATCTCGACTGGAGCTGCAACCAGAAGCAGAAGAATAAATGGTGCTCTCTTCCTCCTACATTCATTTTACCACCGTGCTTTCCATTGGCAGTTCCTATGTGGAAACCAGCTGGCGAGGGAGTCGAGGAAAATAGTTTGTGAGCTTCCAGACACATGGCACTGAGGAATGTTTAGAAGACTGAGTGTGGAGCCGAGCATCTGTGGACGTTTTCTGCCACAGCCTCCTAGCTAGTCTCCCTGCTTCCACACTTACACCCAGCCTATTCTCCACTCTATACCCCCAGGCTTTTTTTTTTTTTTTTAATGCAAAGTACACCATGTCACTCCTCCAAAAGAATCAAATAGAATAGGGTAGGATAGGATAATAAAAACTTAAAAATAAAGTAAAGTAAACTTCACTTGCTCTCCATTTCAGAGAGTAAAAGACAAAGTGTTCATAGATAACTGCAAATGAAATGTAACTAACTTCTGTGATCTTTCTGACTTTATTTTTCCATTGTTAGCTCTTGCAGCTACCCTGGCTTCCTTGCTGGTCCTAGACTACAGGTAGACTCCATTTTTGTCTTGGCACTGATTATCCTAAAAACCTGAAACACCCTTTTTGCCAGGTGGCCACCTGCCCAACTCCCTTACCACTAAGTCTTTCCTAGGTTGTAACTTAGTAAATGAGTTTTACTTTAAATTGCAATCCTCACACCCTCAGGATTTCTAGTACCCTCTAGTCTGTTTTTTTCTTGTTGATGGTGTATTTTTAACATAATTCTTCTCACCTTCTAATCCACAGGACAATTTACATGTTTAATTTTTGATTTTTCTTCATTAATTATCACTCCCTGCACAAAAAGTTAAATTCCAAAAAAGCAAGAATCTTTGTTTGATGACATTTCCCGGGCCTAGCCCAACGTGTAAACAGTTATGAAAAAAACTTTCCCTCATGCTTAATGTAATGCATGTCAGGACAGGGCTATTGATAACCAGGCAACTGGTCTGTGTGAATGATAAACAGGACAACCATGGCTAACTAATCCTTCATGTCTTTTCTAATAAAAAGCTCTTAAAAAGGAAAAATAAAGAATGAGTATTACAGTCAAATGGTGAAATAGCTGCAAAATGACAGAACCCATTGTATCAGCAGAATTCTCTCTTGTGCAGGTTAACAGAAACCCAATCAAATCAGCTTAAGCCATAGGTCAATTTATCAACACCTAAGTGAAAACTGATTCCTAGAATGTCAATGTTCACTCTTGCCATCTCCTGTTTGACCACTCCCAATTTGCCTTGATTCATGGACCTGACATTCCAGGTTCCTATGCAATATTGCTCTTTACAGCACTGGACCTTGCTTCTATCACCAGTCACATCCACAAATGGGTATTCTTTTTGCTTTGGCTCCATCCCTTCATTCTTTCTGGAGTTATTTCTCCACTGATCTCCAGTAGCATATTTGCAGAGATATTACTTTTCCAACAAAGGTTCGTCTAGTCAAGGCTATGGTTTTTCCTGTGGTCATGTATGGATATGAGAGTTGGATTGTGAATAAAGCTGAGCACCAAAGAATTGATGCTTTTGAACTGTGGTATTGGAGAAGACTCTTGAGAGTCCCTTGGACTGCAAGGAGATCCAACCAGTCCATCATAAAGGAGATCAGTCCTGGGTGTTCATTGGAAGGACTGATGCTAAAGCTGAAACTCCAATACTTTGGCCACCTCATGCGAAGAGTTGACTCATTGGAAAAGACCCTGATGCTGCGAGGGATTGGGGGCAGGAGGAAAACGGGACAACAGAGGATGAGATGGCTGGATGGCATCACTGACTCGATGGACATGAGTTTGAGTAAACTCTTGGAGTTGGTGATGGACAGGGAGGCCTGGCGTGCTGCAATTCATGGGCTTGCAAAGAGTCGGACACGACTGAGTGACTGAACCGAACTGAACTGAACTGAAGTGAAAACTCGAGGAGTAGATGTGGAAATGGTGTAACGGGACCCAGGTACTCTGGCTGAGCCACCAGGGATCAGTCTCACTTTCTCCACATGACTTTTTCTTCCATGTTGTCTTCATTCTCAGGCAGGGTGTCCCCAGCCGCTGACAATCTGGCCACCAGCAGCAGGAGCTCAACTCTTGCCCACAAGGACCACAGAGGAGAGAGTAGCTCTTTCTCAGTGGTTCCAACAAGTTCCCTGACTGATGCTCACTGGCCTGGATAAGTCCAACCCTCCTGGAACTAAACACTCAATCTCCAAGTGTTCTGGTTTGGGTGATATGCCCTCTCTCTCATGCCGTCCCTCAGGCCAGGGGCTGGGGGGAACGCACTCAAACCAGAAGAGAGTGAAGAAAGCATTTTCACAATCACTAGCCAAGGGTGTTTACCAAAAGAAGGAATAAGAGGCATTAGGCTGGCATTACAACTGGTGTCTACCACATTAGGAAATACCTGAGGTCCGAGGATAGGTAACAGCACGTCTAGTAAAGTGATAGGGAAAGAGGTCTATTCTTTGAAGTCTCAGTATAAACAGCTTTTTTTTTTTTCCTAATGAGAAAAGCACTGAAGTCTCAGGAAACTTGAGTTCTACTCCCAAATCTTTCCAGAACTATCTGTGTGACCTTGCCTCACTATCTATAGGTATCCTCAACTGTGAAATGACAAATTACACTAAAATAATCTCCATGTTTCTCAACAACTCTGTCAGCTGACAGTTCCAACAGGGAAAGCTAGGTGTTGCAGCCAGTCGATGTCCATGTACCATAGACGTCCCTATCATTATATGAGGGAAGTAAGAAGTACCTGCTCCCTTCTCTCTTGCTGTGGGCTAAGGACTCCGTTTAGCACTATTACCTAGTACAGAGGTATGCGGACAGATGTTAAATCTAATTCCAGGAACAGAGAACTAGGTTTTGCCAGTGCCTCCCAAACCTGATTATGCTCCAGCATTACCTGGGGAGCACTACAAAAATATTAATTCCTGGGCACACCCCTATGGTATTGAATTTGATTCTTTAAATTGTATTTTTAGAATTTCCTTTGTTTTTACCTCTTCCTACTTTCCAGTCATGGATGTGGCAATTTTTTTTTGATCAATATTATTTAATGCTAAAAAATAATTTTGTATATTTGCACACCAAGAGAGATCTGCTTGGGTATGTGTACCCAAAAAAATAGAATCTATATTGCTTGACACTAAAATATGGGAGAAAAAAGAAACACCACATTCACTTGCATATTTGAGTGTTTTATGCATTTTACAAGAATTGTGGTTTTCATAATATATACAAGACACATCATCTTTATTCTGCCAGTTTCAGAGAACTAGTCATAACTTTGCAATTTTCACATAACATCCAAGTCACAATAAGAATAAAAGCATCCTTCACATTTCTTCAGTCACTCACTTTTTTCAATTCATCTCCAGAACTTTTAAAAATGTGATGATGGTAAGTAATATCAATCATATCTATTACATCTGCTCTTTTGTGATGAATTTTTGAATAGATCATAATGTATAATGATACATTATATTTGATCAAGTTCTTATATTTATGAATCAATCAGCTTTAATCTTAATATTTCTCAAAATATTTTTCTTTGGTTTGTTTAGCCAGTATTTTAATTTTTAAAAGTCTATCCACTCAGATATGAGCACATCAACCACACAAAAAGCCTGAGTCTTGAGGAAATGACATCTCAGTGCTGATACGTTTACCTTAAATAGTTTGTTCACACAAACAAAAGGGTCAGCATGACAGTATGTTCTCTGGGTTTGTCGGGAAATAGTTCATTCCAGTATGATGCAGGTTCCTGGGACTGTAGGAAGGGAGTTCTGAGAAAGCTTAAGTGACATGTAAATACAATATTTCCTGTTCACAAACATAAGAAAATAAACAGGCACACAAACACACACATACACAATATACTTAAGATCCATATGTGAAGTGCCCTGAGAAGTGTTCAAGCAAATGCCTCAGGTTCAATGGGAAAAATCCAAATATCAAAATAAATTCTGATGTTGCTATAAGAAAAAACCTTGAAAAATATACTTCTCCTTTTCTTGGGAGGATCAGGGTTGTATTCCTTGCCAAGGTTATCTGGATTTGGAAAGAATTTCTCTTTGAAGTCATTAACTTGCTCATTCATTAATTTATGAAATATTTATTTAGCCTTAATAACTATGGGGAAGATCCCCTGGAGGAGGACATGGCAACCCACTCCAGCATTCTTGCCTGGAGAATTCCATGGACAAAGGAGCCTGGCGGGCTACAGTCCATGGGGTCGCAAAGAGTCAGACATGACTGAAGCGACTGAGCATGCACGCATGTCTAGACAGAGCACTAGGGAGATTTTTAGTATCTTCTTCATAAACCAAGACTGACACTACCATCATTTTTTGAGTAGATTTCCTGGGACCATGAAATTGCCACAGCCCTTCACATCAGAAGAAGGCATAAGGGTTCCTCAAAGCCCCTCCTGCCCAAATATTTCTCCTATTGAGACCCACAGTAGATGAGGACCTCTTACCTACTTTCACAGAGCACTTCCTCTGTGCCTGGCACTGCCCTCATTCTAATTGTGGGAATAGAAAAGCAAATGAGACTCAAACCCTACCTGCAAGAACTTTCACCCTAGTGAGGGAGATGTAAGAAGTCCTATGTGTGTAGCAGAAGCAACAATAGTTGCTAAGGCACCCAGGAGGGCAGCTGGCTCCATCCCTCACGGCATCAGGGGCACTAAAGGGACATGGAGAGGAGGGAAAAAAGACCACGTGTGCATGGCATAGGGGGATGCTGGTACAAGTGCAAAAATAAGCATGATCTGTTTGCAGGGAGAAGCTCTGGACAGCTTGAGAAAAAGTGAATATGAGAAGGGGGAATAAAGAGGGAAGGAATGTGAAGACAGGAGAAGAGGATGGTAAGAAACAAGGCTGGACCAGATAAGGAGAGGTTTTGTTTGCTCTGGGGAGGCTTTCTTGCATGTTACTTGAAATCTATAGTGGTATAGTCAGATTGCATTTAGAAACATCCCTCCTATGTTAACCTGGGAGTGAACTAAGGTGAGGAAATCTGATGTTAGCAGGAAGGATTCAGACTACCCTAGAGAGACTTGATATGTCTTAGACCTGGCCCAGGTCTAAGATTGTCTTTTCCTTTACTCCCCCTCACTCACTACCTTATAAGCACACAGACTGTTTTTCTATTTCTTGAACATTCCAAGCCTGTTCCTGATTTGGAGCCTTTGAAGCTGGCATCCTTCCTGTACAGAATGCTCTTCCCCAGTCTTCACAAGGTAACTCCTTCTTGCCATCCTGGTCTCATCTAAAAGGCATCTCCTCAAAGAGTCCTTCCTGTCCATGGACCGAGATAAGGTTCAAGCTTCACCTCTATCATATTATCTGGTTTACTTTATTTTCTTTCTTTTAATCTACATTTTAACATTTTTAATGAAGTATAGTTGCTTTACAATGTTGTGTTATTTTTTGCTGTACAGCAAAGTGAGTCAGCCAAATGTACATATTTATCCCCTCTTTTTTGGATTTCCTTCCCATTTAGGTCTCCACCAAGCATTCAGTAAGGTTCCCTGTGCTATACAGGAGGTTTGCATTAGCTATCTGCTTTATACACATTATCAATAGCATGGGTATGTCAATCCTAATCTCCCAACTCACTCCACCCTTCTATCCCCTTTGTCGTCACTTTCTTTAAAATATTTTTACTATCTGAAGTTCCTGTGTCTATTAAATTGCTCAGTTTTTGTCTATCTCCCTTCATTAGAGTTCAGCCTCTGAGGAGCAGAGTGCCTTTGCTGTTCACAGCTCTGCTTCCAGGAGCTGGTGCAGAGTAACGCTCAGTTTTTAAAACTGACTCATAAGTGCTGAGCCTCCCACAACACGTGAGGAGGCACATGCAAAAGACTTGTTGGAGAGCAAGGGGAAGAGAACATCAAAAGAAACAGCAGTTTTGAGGATGCAACAGCCTGTTAGAATCCTCTCATGGATGACTTGGGTCAGAGGTGGGGTTAGCGGGAAACAATGAGCCAATCTGCAGAAGGTTATGGGAACAAAGCAAAAGCACATTTTCGGTAACTGTTTTGAAATTTACTTGACCCAGCTCATAGTCCCTGGATAGAGAACCACTGACTCAGGAAGCACGAGTCTATGTCATGCATTTCGTCACTCAGTTACACCATGTCTGGTGTGGTAATTTGACTCTTCAATGCACGCGTGTGTGCCTTGTCGTGAGAGTCACTGTGTTGTGGTGAAAAGTACACTGACCACAGGGTCAGAAGGCCCAAATCCTGGGTCCTTATCAAACTCTGTGACCTTGGGGAAGGTCAAGACCACTCCCACTGACTAGTCTGTTCTCTGTCTTCCAAACCTGTTAGGACACAAAACCTTGCACCATTCCTTAGGGCTAGGATTTTAAAATGCTACTGTTTTCATTTAGTAACTTGACCTTGGCTGCTCTCAGTTTTAACCCACACTCAATTATTTCCACAATGCCCCACTTTTATTTATAACCTTATTTTCTTTCCTAGGCCAAATTTGCTTTGAGGTCTTGTTCATGTCTGAATCCCATCTTCCAATTCAACTCATCACTACCTACTGCCAACTTCGTCCCACTAGTAATATGCATGTGGTAAAAAGTCAACAATGTTTGTCAAAAATTTTTGGAAAACACAGTAGTGATACATATCAAGTACTTCAAACATTCTCTGACCTAATTATTTTTGTAGAACCTTAGACTTAATAAACAATTCTAAATGCAAACAAAAACATATATGCAAAGATGTTCAATCCAGTGCTGCACTGACTGCAAAACAAAATAGAACAAAAAACAATGATAAATAATCAAGAGTAGAAAGCTGAATAATTTATGAAATCTCCAATGGTGGAAACATCATATGTATGATATGTATGTAACAGAAGAATATTAAACATCCTTGAAAATGATGTTTTAATGGACAGAAAAGTAAAACATATTAAGAAATCAAGTATTAAAAAAAAAGAAACCTATGCTTTATGATTCTGGTTGTGCAATGTTATAGCCATAATACACATGGAGAGAACGAGATAACAATGATCTAAGTATAACAAAATGTTAGTCAGGATATTCTTGGAATATTATGCATGATTACTTTCTTTCTAAATCTTTTTTTGTGTTTTCAGTTTTCTATAATGTATTCATATTACTGTTTTATAATCAGAAGAAAAAACTTAAAATGTTGCTAATGAATTAACGAATTTTTTAAATTATTGTACTAATTCATTCAACTCATTCATTTAACTCATTCATTTAACTAATTCATTTATAAAGTGAGACTAATAATGCTAATCTCCTTTCCATATTTTCATATATGAAGCATAATGGGAACACTTATACTTTCCCATATTCTCAAACACAAAGCATAATGGAAACACTATCATACTTGTAATTCAAATTGTTAATATTGGTACCTCAGATGGTAAAGAGTCTGCCAGCAATCCAGGAGACTCAGGTTTGATCCCTGAGCAGGAAGATCCCTTGAAGAAGGGGATGGCAACCCACCCCAATATTCTTGCCTGGGAAATCCCATGGGCTCATTCTGGTTTTCCCTGGTGGCTCAGATGGTAATGAATCTGCCTGCAATATGGGAGACCCAGGTTGGATCCCTGGGTTGGGAAGATCCCCTGGAGAAGGAAATGGCAACCCGCTCCAGTATTCTTGCCTGGAGAATCCTATGCACAGAGGAACCTGGTGGACTACAGTCTTGGGGTCGCAAAGAGTCAGATATGACTGAGCAACTAATGCTATGTTAGTAAACTTTAAAAGAAAAATGGCAAGGTCTATATTTCTTTCAAATTAATGATTTTCAGGGCACATAGTAAGATGTGGCCAAAAAAACAGTTGCTAAATTACAGCTTGTGAAGATTAATTAATTTCTAAACTCTGAAATTCACAGTAATGCAAATCAGTGCTCATCCACAAACATCACAAAAGAAGAAAAAAAAAGAGCTAGGTTTGTTCAGAGCATTTAATTTACAACTGTTTACTGAGAACTACAGCAGAGACAGGGATCATTAGCCTTGTTTGACAGTCTGAGGAGACAGATTTAGAGAAGTAACTTCACTAAGATCACTGTAGTAGATTAGATTCAGACCATTTTCTGCTACTTCCAATGAGTCTATTATACAATCCTACCCACAGTGAGTCAGGCTTGGCCCTGTGCCTTGTTTAAGCCAGTGAGTAGAAATCTAACATTGTCTATCATGGGCTCTCTTTTTTCCCCTCTCCCGTGAGGCCAACAATGCTCTCAAGATATGGGCTATAAAGAAACTATAGAGCAGAGGCATGGCCACCCAATAAAACATGCAACACAAGTGAGTACTAATGTTTGCTGCCATCAGCTACTGGGGGATCTGGCCACAGTACACAGTATTGTAACCTGCACTGATGCTAACGGAGTCACTATAACTGGTGAAGACAAAATTCAAATCCAGATCTGCTAATTCCAAAGCCTATGTTCTTTTCACTACATCATACTGTCTTCTCTTACGTTTTTAATTATTTTGATGAAATTTATTTTTATGCTGAGAAAAAATCTTATAGCAAAACAATAGTCTTGGTGGTGGATCAGAAAGTGAAAGTTGCTCATTCATGTCCACTCTTCTGTGACCGCATGGACCGTAGCCCACCAGGCTCCTCTGTTCATGGAATTCTCCAGGCAAGACTACTTGAGTGGGTAGCCATTCTCTTCTCCAGGGGGTCTTCCTGACCTAGGGATAGAACCCAGGTCTCCTGTATTGCAGGCAGATTCTTTACCATCTGAGCCACCAGGGAAGTCCCTAGGGTTTAGAGGTATTTTTCAAATATAAAATTGCAATAGTCCTTTGTGTTCCCATCACTTCCATATCTTCTATTATGCAATAAATAATTTTACACATTTAATCTAACACCCTGGAAATTCTTACTCATGCCTGCAGATTGATGCTGAGCTAAGAATTCATGTATTGGGTTAGCTTTACTACCTGAGTGTCCAGAGAGAAAACCCACATTTGGGCAAAATCCCTGCCCCTTTGCTTTGGGAAGATTGATTGAGTTAATGTGTATTTGTCACTTCTTATTTGGAAACAAACCATTCTTATAGATAAGGAAATAGGCTTTATTAAGGTTTCTGCTTTTAACTTGGCCAGGTGCTATAGGCCACTCTGTGGGTAGAAATATCTCAGTCCTACTGTTGAAGGTGACTCAGAGACCATCAGGAAGACTTTCTAAAAGAAATGGTCCGTTCTATTCAGTAGAATCAGCTCCTACTGAGCATAGTCATTTACTGTCATGGAGATTCAGTCATTCAACAGGTACTGCTGGACTGGCTGTAGGATTTTACAAAATTTCTGGCCAGCTCACCTGTACTGTTTTGAAAGTCTGGAAATTGAAAGTCAGGTTCTAACTTCTAACAGATTATAGCAATAAAATTGATGCTCAAACCCATCAAACTCATTAAGCACTGATTTGGGGGCCCAAGAGCACTCAATGAAAACAAATACACACATACTATCTTCTTTGGAATGTAACCCAAAAGCCTTAGACTCACCAGTTTCAAAGAAAGCTGAAGCCACAGTAATTTTAATATTCAATGTCTCTGACTCATCTATTACTCTTTCATATAGAATTTTTAGTCCTCTTTAAAATAACATCCCTGCCCCAAAGATGCATTCTGAATCAAGTCTGACTTGTACATAACTTGGACAACTTTTCCCAGCCTTATATAGGACAAGCATCCCCCATGTCCACCATTATTTCTATTACTTCTAGAGGACACTGTCTTGCTAAAGGTACTTCTTTTGATGTATTGAAATCATATGGCCCTTAAGGTATAGAAACGTATCTGTGCTCACATTCTCTCTAAGTTAGAGATCTGAATCCATATGCCACCCTTGGCTACCTTTATTTCCATCCTCCCACTCTTCCCAGCAGCGATGCACAAGCTCTCTCCTCCCTCAACCAAAATACCACAACCGAAAGGCAGATTAAACTGTTTCCTCAACACCTCTACCACTTCTTCAGGTTTTCCCCCCTGAGGATTCAACATAAATTGCCATTATAATCTCTCTTTTCTTTACAATATCTTGAGTTTTTCTAAATTTGTATTTATAGTACTTTAAAGTATAATTTATATATTGAACAATAAAACACCTTAGTTACACAGCTTGATGAACTTCAGTGTGCATTATACTTCAAATGTAACCTGATTAAAATAGTATTTCACAACTCTGGAAAATTTCTTCAGTCCCTTCACCATCCATAACATCCCACATTTGCAGACAATCACTATCCTGATTTCTATCAACATAAATGAGTTTGACCTACTCTTGAATTTTATGTAAACAGAATCATCCATTCACTTTTTACATCAGGATTCTTGTGTTCAAATAATTTATTAGTAAATTAGCAGTTTTCATTGCTGAGTAGTAGTCACATTTTATTTATATGTATGTGTGTGTGTGTGTGTGTGTGTGTGTGTGTGTGTATATATGCCACAGATGGTTTATTCACTATTATAGTAATGGTCATTTAGGTTGTTTCCACGGGGGGGGGGCCATTATGAACAAAGCCACCATTCATAGGTTTATTTATTTATTTATTTTTTTCATTCATAGGTTTATGAAGGTCTTTTTCTTCGTAAAGAAAAAGAAGGGTGTTTCTTTATTAGAAATTGCCAGTTTTACAAAGTCATATACCTTTATAAACACCCTTTATAAAGAAGGGTGTTTCTTTATTATAAAGTGCCAGTTTTACAAAATGGTATACCACTTTATGTTCCCACTAGTAATGATGAGAAATCCAGGTGCTCATATACAGAAGGATGTGAAGTGATGTTTCGTTGTCTTTCCTATGAGTTCCTGAAAGTCTGTGAGCAAATCCAACCTAGTCTATGGCAAACATAACACAGTTCCTGTGTTCAAATTAAACAATGATGATTCCTATAGGCTTAAAAATTTCTAAACACTAGAAGCTCAATATAGATTTTAATTTTCTGAAGTTAGGGAAAAAAACATCACAGTAAAAGCCTGGAATCTTTCATCCAAATAAAATTTCTCTCTATAGTTTACTACTGCTGAGCATGCCTTTAGGAGAAGTTATTAATCTTGTTTTGATGTATCTATCGCCTGATTGATCACTTTCAGAATTCCTCACCCTTGAAGGGTATTTTGTGATTTCATATATCCATTGGCATTCACATGGCAGCCTTTCTAAGCTAAGGAGATAAAAGTGCTATCATCCTGCATGGAACTCCACAGTCGTTGATGGGTGCTGAGCAAAAATAGCTACCGTGATTATGAGTTTTCCCAAAGGAGGTGCCTAGATGTGCAGTTCACTGTTCTGCCTGAACTATGTTCCAGATCAGCACGAAAATCACAGCGAAAGATATTTCCCACCTGGAGGTGCAATCACTGAGCTCTGTGTTCCCCAGCACATCTCAAATATGCGGCGATATTTACCAAAGAATCCGCAGCTGCCATGTGCTGTTTACTTCTGGGCTAGTTATTTCATAACCAGCTCAGCCAGAGCCCAGATCAGCAGTTACACAGTGAAGGAACTTAAGGAGAAGATAATTTCTTGAGAATTTGTTTTTATAATTAACTAAACAGACACCCTCCATACACACCTTCTTCACTGGAATTCTTCACATGCAAGGAAGCACAGCCTAGGTTTGCTTTTACTCTTTTGTGTCTTGGTGGCATTCAAGGTTCATTAATATGTGAAGTGCATGATTTTGCCCAATATTTTCTAGGGATTATTTCCTTGGATATATTCCATTGTAACAGTAATATATTTTTAAATAAATTATTCAGAAGAAGAGGATTAGATACATGTAAGGTAATTATTAGTTAAGTTTAAAATGAATTAAAATGATGGCTCAGCAGGTAAAGAATCCTCCTGCAATGCAGGACACGTAGGTTCGATTCCTGGGTTGGAAAGATCCCCTGGAGGAGGGCATAGCAACCAACTCCAGTATTCTTGCCTGGAGAATCCTCATGGACAGAGGAGCCTGGTGGGCTACAGTCCACAGGGTCGCAAAGAGCTGGACTCAACTAAGCGACTGAACACACAAAAAATTAACCAACTTTGTCTAATTTTTCTTTTCACTAACTTGATTTATGTATCTGTAGACATGTGTTTCAGAGAAGGCAACGGAACCCCACACCAGCACTCTTGCCTGGAAAATCCCATGGACGGAGGAGCCTGGTGGGCTGCAGTCCATGGGGTCGCTAAGAGTCGGATACGACTGAGCAACTTCACTTTGACTCTTCACTTTCATGCACTGGAGAAGGAAATGGCAACCCACTCC
The DNA here is from genome assembly GCF_000754665.1 of Bison bison bison. Lineage (NCBI taxonomy): Eukaryota > Metazoa > Chordata > Mammalia > Artiodactyla > Bovidae > Bison > Bison bison. The sequence goes on along the minus strand of NW_011494945.1, from coordinate 2,394,356 downwards.
AGTGTTCTTGCCTGGAGAATCCCAGGGATGGGGGAGCCTGGTGGGCTGCCATCTATGGGGTCGCACAGAGTCGGACACGACTGAAGCGACTTAGCAGCAGCAGCAGCAGCAGACACGTGTTTGTATATGTGTATGTTTGTACACATGTGAAAGCCTCATAGTTAATGAAGTCAGGAGCCCTCAACCTGCCAAATGCTGCAAGCCAAGCCCCACCATCTTTGTCCTTGCACAAACTAAATGAACACAAAATGTTCATTCTCTTCTTTGCAATCTTGAACTCTGGGGGAAAAAAAGGCTTCTGATAAAAAGTGGGAATTGGTGGGGGGCTGGGTTCTGTAATGTCTGGCAGTCAAAAGACACTTGCGTAGGGAACTCATGGTAGCCTGAGATGTGACTGTAACTGCTGCTGCTGCTTTTTGTTATTTTTCCTTAACTCACTTGCTTTCCAACACTCCTTCTTGTTATTTCAAACCATGGAAATTCATTAAGTCTATTTGAGGGAATTGCCTATCGACTTCCCCAAGAGTATTCTTTTGACGACGTGGTACTTTGTCCACTCATGCAGAGTTGCATCATCTTCAAGAGCATCAGTTTCCTACTCTTAAAAACAAAACTCATAACTCTTCGTCTTAGGATAGTTGTGAAAAGTGAACAGACTAGTGAATATGAAAGTCTTGTATTAACTTTAAGGCATGGCAAAATATTGCCTGTCATTCTTTAAAAGCAGAAAAACCAAAATGCATGCCTAGAACAGGGTATCAACTGAACGTCTGCATTTGAAGGTAGGAATAAAATTTTTCTCTATGCGTTTTATATTTCATGTCAGTGAGAAACATAACATAAACAATGTCCAAAAGAGAGGGTGCTGACAGAAGGTATGCCAAGACAATGTCTAACAGAAAAGGGTGGCATTAACACTAAAGCTAAGAATAAAGGTAAAGGAAGGGCAACTAGGAAAGCTAAAAAAAAGGGTGTGATACAAAAGTGATAACACAAACAAATCATATGTAATTACATTCATAAAATTTAGCTATAAGGCTGATAGAGTATATGATAATTAATTCTACTAAAATATACATTAAAGCAATGTTTAGAGATCATAAAATCAAAGAACTATGTCAGTTCTCTTTACACATATATCTGATGTTTGCAAAATCTCTCCCTACTTAACACTCAGCCCTTGTGCTATGGAATCGTCTTGAAGCTTTGACCCAAGAGCTGTTCAGTGATTGTGCTTCAGACTGTTCTGTGCTATGGTTGTTTATCGTCTGCATCCAAGCTGAGGATCATCTGTGCTCCAGACTATATTGGCCCCAGTTCAGTCCCCTTACAAACATTCTGGGGGGCATCCTACTTTCTTTATCCTCCAGTAGCTCAGTGGAATTACCCTTGGATGCAGGAGACCTCAGCCCTGATCTTCAGAATTTATTACTGCTAATCAGAGCTTGACTCACTGAAGTAAATTAGAGGTGACTCCGATTAAAGTTCTCTGATTTCTGTATGTGGTGGGGCTTTGTCTACTGCAGATGTCCTTCAACCTCCATGTGACAAAGCCCAATTCACAAAAATGCCTATCTCCTCAATAGATCCACTTAAAAATGCCCCTTGGGTTTAAGAAAAGATTTGCTATAGGCTTTCTTTAAATAACTCTTTTGCTGCATTTGAGCAAGATTTTATCTACTAATTTTCAAGAATATATCTATCACAGATAAAATGTGATATTTCTGCATAAGAATATCCTTAAAAACCTAAAGTCCTGCCTAGGTAGCATATTAAAAAATGGTGAATATTACTAGTCTTGTTCACAAAATAGAAAATGCCCTCATTCCCCGCCCCCACCCCCAACCAAAGTCCTTCTATGGCTCTGCCCAAGCAGGAGTAACCCAAAGTCCTTTGCTTAGATTTGACACCTAGGTATCTAGAATCACTATATATATTTTTTTAAGGATAAACCTCCTTTCTTTTAGATAAAAGAAATGAAAGAAAGTAGACTCTAAGAGGGAGTCCTAAGGTTGAAATTTTATTTCAAAAATACAGGGAAAAAAAGAGTAGAAGCAAGTCACCCTCAATCATCTATGTTAATAAGGGGCAAAACTAGATTACTTAATCCAAAAATCTTCATTTTAGACAACACATTCAGTTTTTACTGCTTTTATTTTTTTCATTAATACCTTCACTTAGGAAAGTGAAAGTGAAAGTGACTCAGCTGTATCTGACTCTTTGTGACCCCAGGGACTGCAGTCCATGGAATTCTCCAGGCCAGAATACTAGAGTGGGGAGCCTTTCCCTTCTCCAGGGGATCTTCCCAACCCAGGGATCGAACCTAGGTCTCATCCATTGCAGGTGGATTCTTTACCAGCTGAGCCACAAGGGAAGCAATCTCCATCTAATTTTTTTTTTTTTTTTCAAAAAACCCAGCAGCATTCTATAGACATGAAGAAGTTAGATCATACCACTTCAACTAATTCATTTAATTACCCAACTCACCCCCAAGCAATGTGCTAACCAGAAACACAACATATTTCATTAGTGAGCATCTCTGGTTGCCAAAACTGGATCAACCAGACTCTGCTCTATTGAGGCCCTAGTTTCTGAGTTTCTGTTCACAGTGAAGCACTGTAGGGTCAGGTGGTACAGCAAAGGTACTGAAGGCTTGGGTGAGTTTCTGGCTTCTTCCTCTTTCAATATTCTTCAAACATGTACAAGACTCTTCCATAATCTTTTTTTTTTTTAATCTCCTTTAGTCCAACTTCTATTTTCTGGTATACCCTTCCATTTTTTTACCCTTTCTCCAAATATCTCAAAAGCACAACATACACTCCCATTTGCTTGAGAACTCAGCAAAATCTAACATCTGCTTCATGACTAGACTGAAATTGTTCTCATTGCTTCCCTAAGTTCCCAAGAAACTTCTGAGTTCCCACATCCTAGGTCTATTTTTCAGTCTTTATCTGTGGAAGGCAACTTTGTTTTAATTCTGTTGGTCATCTCTCTCCTGCTTCTTAAAACTCTACCTGCTTGGTCTCTGAGCCATCTTCCTGATCTTTCTTATTCCTGTGAGTCTTCCTTTTGCCTGTTTTCTCTGCACAAGCATTCAATATTGCTCAGATCCAGAGCTTTACTGCACTTTTCTCCATCTACAACGTTCTCTTCCTACTGTGGTTTCACCCACACCTGTGTTTTAAGAACCATATGTCTACTAATGGCTTCCAAGCTCAAACTCTTGGTTTTGATCTCCCAGTGGATATATATGATGAACTATAGGTTGGATAAGTGCAAAGAATGAACAACGAAATTTCAAATTCAACATGTCCAAAACAATTCATCAGATTTCCCTTAATTTTGTGCCTGTTCTATGTTCTCTACTTAGTGTATGATACTGCTGTTCAAACAAATATTTAAACTAGAAACCTAGGTATCATTCTTAACTTTGCCATCTATCTTAATTTTCATATGTAATCAGTGAAATCACAAAACTCTGATGATTTTACCTCAAAATACTTTAAAAAATTTTTGTATTACCCCAACTACTACTTTATTCCTAGGTCTCTTGTCTCTGCTTAAACACTTTGCATTACCTCAACTCCGTTTTGTTTCAACTACGACTTTAAAACTAGGTCTCCTGTTTCCGCTTAAACACAGTGGCAACCTCCTCTCTCACCTCATTTACATTTATTTTGTTTTCTCTAGCCCTAGAGTTATATCTAAAATATCTGTCTTTTTAATGGAGCCCTAGCTCCTCAGAATGAAGTCCAGCTTTCTTGATATGGAACACGGTCCCTTGCCCACTTCTATGCCCTCATTTCCAGCCATGCAATCTCATACCTTTAATTTTTCACCATTCAATCTCACACTCCACATTTCAGAAAGCTTGAAATGACTGTTGTTTCCCATACAGCATTCAATTCTTTGCCCTCATACTTTGCTCAGACTCTCTCCACTCCTATCTCTTCTTATTAACCCCTCACCTCTGCCTCCCTGCCTAGCTTCTACTCAACCTTTGACAACGAGCTAAATATAATTTCCCAAAGCTTTTCTGACAGCAGCAACCCCCTCCATACCCCAGGTGGAGTTGAACCTCTCTCCTCCAGGATCTCACAGTGTCTTGCATAGCTCTCCAACGTACTGTACTCATCCTCAGTCTTTAACATGCTGCTGCTGCTGCTGCTGCTAAGTCGCTTCAGTCGTGTCCGACTCTGTGCGACCCCATAGACGGCAGCCCACCAGGCTCCCCCGTCCCTGGGATTCTCCAGGCAAGAACACTGGAGTGGGTTGCCATTTCCTCCTCCAATGCATGAAAGTGAAAAGTGAAAGTGAAGTTGCTCAGTCGTATCCAACTCTTAGCGACCGCATGGACTACAGGCTACCAGGCGCCTCCATCCATCGGGTTTTCCAGGCAAGAGTACTGGAGTGGGTTGCCATTGCCTTCTCCAGTCTTTAACATAGTGCCTGACAAAAATTGGCTCTCATGAATATTTACTGAATGAATGAGTGTGAAAAAACAGGTTGACATCCTGCTGACTGTGCTTTTAGCATTGTATCAGCCTAAGATGTGATGTCACGTCTTTCCTGGGTAGAGGAGCCTAAGCAGGAGAGTGTGACAAATGATTTCATCACCGTTTCCTCTTAACTGTTCAGCCTCACGATTGTGCAGGAAGTGTTAAAGCCTTGTAGAATATCAGACACATTTAGATCTAAGTGTGGCCATCAAATTATATTTCTAAATAATAATTTTAAAATAGGTCTCATTGTTCAAAAATAGGTAATGTTTCCTCCGATAGAGGACACAATCAAAGTTTGTCTACAGTTTTTATGTCTATAAATTCCAAATTTTTCATTGGAGACACCAACAAGCAGGACCAAGTTCACCTGTGTGTCTGGTTTCTATCCAGACCCTGGTATGGGGCTGGCAATTGATGTGAATGGTTAGGAAGTTCGTCACCAAAGAGAAGGAAAATATAAAAGCATGAGAACCACCCTTCCAATAATCAAAAGATAACACAGTGCATTTTTACACTATTTTAGCATTTTCAACTAGAAAAAAAAAAAGAACAGTGCTTCCTGTAGCTCACAAGTCAGTGCCTGTGCTTTGTCTCACAGGAAGCATCTGGGTGCTGTCGGCCAGAGGAGATGAAGGTCACAATGGGCAGGTTTCACAGGGAGTGATTAAGTCTGCGGAAACTGCAAGTTTCAGGGAATAGGATGTGAATGCTTTTTAAGATGAGCAAAGAGGCACAGACAACAGAACTATCTGGAGAGACCCACAAAAACAGCAATAAAAACAAAACAAAACAACATACAAAAAAGAGGCTTTGAGAGGTACAAACAAAATAAGATAATTACTACCTAGAATGTATAAATGATAGAAAGGGGAAAATAGAAAAAATGGGGTCTTAACTAAAAATAAAGTGACAAAAGAAACGCAGCAGCATCTGTAGATGTTGCTGTTTAGCCGCTCAGTCATATCCAACTCTTTGCGACCCCGTGGATCGTAGCCTGGCGGGCTCCTCTGGACGTGGGATTTCGCAGGCAAGAACACTGGAGTGGGTTGTCCTTTCTTTCTCCAGTGGATCTTCCTGACCCAGGAGTTTAGCCTGCATCTCCTGCACTGCAGGTGGATTCTTTATCACTGTGACTTCCCTGGTGGCTCAGATGGTAAACAATTTGCCTGCAATGCAGGAGACCTGGGTTCACTCTCGGGTTGGGAAGATCCTCTGGAGAAGGAAATGGCAACCCATTCCAGTATTTTTGCCTGGAAATTCCATTGACAGAGAAGAATGGAGGGATACAGTCTATTGGGTCACAAAGAGTCAGACGTAACTGAGTGACTTTCACTTTCTTTTACTTCAGTTCAGTTCAGTCGCTCAGTCATGTTCAACTCTTTGCCACCCCATGGACTGCAGCACACCAGGCTTCTCCATCACCAATTCCCAGAGCTTGCTTTAACTCATGTCCATTGAGTCAGTGATGCTATCCAACCATCCCATCCTCTGTCATCCCTTTCTCCTCCTGCCTTCAATCTTTCCTAGCTTCAGGTCTTTTCCAATGAGTCAGTTCTAAATATCAGTTGGCCAAAGTAATGGAGTTTCAGCTTCAGCACCAGTCTTTCTAATGAATATTCAGGACTGATTTTCTTTAGGATGGACTCCTTGGATCTCCTTAAAGTCCAAGGGACTCTCAAGAGTCTTTTTCAACACCACAGTTCAAAAGCATTGATTCTTCGGCGCTCAGCTTTCTTCATAATCCAATTCTCACATCCATATATGACTACTGGAAAAACAATAGCTTTGACTAGACAGACCTTTGTTGGCAAAGTAATGTCTCTACTTTTTAAAATGCTTTCTAGGCTGGTCAAAGCTTTTCTTCCAAGAGGCAAGCATCTTTTAATTTTATGGCTGCAGTCCCCATCTGCAGTGGTTTTGGAGCCCCCCAAAATAAAATCTTTCACTGTTTCCACTGTTTCCCCATCTATTTGGCATGAAGTGATGGGACTGCATGCCATGATCTTAGTTTTCCGAATGATGAGTTTTAAGCCAACTTTTTCACTCTCCATCAAGAGGCTCTTTAGTTCTTTCACATTCATCAAGAGGCTCTTCAGTTCTTCTTCCCTTTCTGCTATAAGGGTGGTGTCATCTGCATATCTGAGGTTATTGATATTTCTCCTGGCAATCTTGATCCCAGCTGTGCTTCATCCAGCCCAGCATTTCACATGATGCATTCTTCATATAAGTTAAATAAGCAGTAAGTGACAGTATACAAACTTGACATACCACTTTACTGATTTGGAACCAGTCTGTTGTTCCACATCCAGTTCTAATTGGTGCTTCTTGACCTGCAAACAGATTTCTCAGGAGGCAAGTAAGGTGGTCTGGTATTCCCATCTCATGAAGAATTTTCCTCAGTTTGTTGTGATCCACACAGTCCAAGGCTTTGGTGTAGTCAATAAAGCAGAAATAGATGTTTTTCCGGAACTCTCTTGCTTTTTCGATGATCCAACAGATGTTGGCAATTTGATCTCTGGTTCCTCTGCCTTTTCTAAATCCAGCTTGAACAACTGGAAATTCATGGTTCACGTACAGTTGAAGCCTGGCTTGGAGAATTTTGAGCACTACTTTGCTAGCGTGTGCAATGAGTACAATTGTCCAGTAGTTTGAGCATTCTTTGTCATTGTCTTTCTTTAGGATTGGAATGAAAACTGACATTTTCTAGTCCTGTGGCCACTGCTGAGTTTTCCAAATTTGCTGGCATATTGAGTGAAGCACTTTCACAGCATCATCTTTTAGGATTTGAAATAGCCCAACTTGAATTCCATCATCTCCACTAGCTTTGTTCATAGGGATGCTTCCTAAGGCCCATATGACTTCACATTCCAGGATGTCTAGCTCTAGGTGAGTGATTACACCATCATGATTATCTGGGTCATAAAGATCTTTTTTATATAGTTCCTCTGTGTATTCTTGCCACCTCTTCTTATTTCTTCTGCTTCTGTCCATAGCATTTCTGTCCTTTATTGTGCCAAACTTTGCATGAAATATTCCCTTGGTATCTCTAATTTTCTTGAAGAGATCTCTAGTTTTTCTCATTCTATTATTTTATTCTTTTCTTTGCATTGATCGCTGAGGAAGACTTTCTTATATCTCCTTGCTATTCTTTGGAACTCTGCATTCAAATGGGTATATCTTTCCTTTTCTCCTTTGTCTTTAACTTCTCTTCTTTTCTCAGCTATTTGTAAGGCCTCCTCAGACAAGCATTTTGCCTTTTTGCATTTCTTTTTCTTGGGGATGGTCTTGATCCCTGTCTCCTGTACAATGTCATGAACCTCCATCCATAGTTCTTCAGGCATTCTCTATCAGATCTAATCCCTTGAATTTATTTGTCACTTCCACTGTATACTCATTTGGGATTTGATTTAGATCATACCTGAATTGTCTAGTGGTTTTCCCTACTTTCTTCAATTTAAGTCTGAATTTGGGCTTCCCTGGTGGCTCAGAGGATAAAGCATCTCAAAGCGTCTGCCTGTGATGCAGGAGACCTTGGTTCGATCCCTGGGGCAGGAAGATCCCCTGGAGAAGGAAATGGCAACCCACTCCAGTACTTTTGCCTGGAAAATCCCATGGACAGAGAAGCCTGGTAGACTACAGTCCATGGGATCACAAAGAGTTGGACATGACTGAGTGACTTCACGACCACCTGGCAATAAGGAGTTCATGATCTGAGCCACAGTGACTTCCCAGTCCTGTTTTTGCTGACTGTATAGAGCTTCTCCATCTTTGGCTGCAAAGAATATAATCAATCTGATTTGGATATTGACCATCTGGTGATGTCCATGTGTAGAGTGTCCAGGAGTCTCCGGTGGAGGCGTGCGTCAACGGTGGCCTGTTGCAGGGTCGGGGGCAGTGAGTGCTGCAGTATCTGCACAGGACCTTTTGAAGGAGGTCACCATTTTCTTCATTTCCTCCACCGTAGTTTGGTCTCAGGTCAAACAACAGGGAGAAAACACAGCCCCGCCCATCTACAGAAAATTGGATTCAAGATTCACTGAGCATGGCGCCGCCCATCAGAACAAGACCCAGTTTCCCCCTTAGTCAGTCTCTCCCATCAGAAAGCTTCCATAAGTCTCTTATCCTTATCCATCAGAGAGCAGACAGAATGAAAACCACAATCATGGAAAACTAACCAAACTGACCACAGCCTCATCTAACTCAGTGAACTATGAGCCATGCCATGGAGAGCCACCCAAGATGTATGGGTCATGGTGGAGAGGTCTGACAAAACATGGTCCACTGGAGAAGGGAATGGCAAACCACTTCAATATTCTTGCCTTGAGAACCCCATGAACAGCATGAAAAGGCAAAAAGAGAGGACACAGAAAGATGAACTCCCCAGGTTGGTAGGTGCCCGACATGCTATGGGAGATCAGTGAACAAATAACTCCAGAAAGAATGAAGAGAAGGAGTCAAAGCAAAAAGAGCACCCAGTTGTGGATGTGACTGGTGATGAAAGTAAAGTCCGATGCTGTAATGAACAATACTGCACAGGAACCTGGAATGTTACCATGAATCAACACAAATTGGAAGTGGTCAAACAGGAGATGGCAAGACTGAACATTGACATTTTAGGAATCAGTGAACTAAAACTGACTGAAATGGGTGGATTTAACTCATATGACCATTATATCTACTACTGTGGGCAAGAATCCCTTAGGAGAAATGGAATAGCCATCATAGTCAACAAAAGAGTCCAAAATGCAGTACTTGGATGCAATCTCAAAAATGACAGGATGATCTCTGTTCGTTTCCAAGGCAAACCTTTCAATACCATAAGAATCCAAATGTATGCCTTCAGAAGAAGCTGAAGTTGAACGTTTCTATGAACGCCAACAAGACCTTCTAGAACTAACACCCAAAAAAGATGTCCTTTTTGTTGTAGAGGACTGGAATGCAAAGTAGGAAGTCAAGAGATACCTGGAGTAACAGGCAAATTTTGCCTTAGAGTACAAAATGAAGCAGGTCAAAGGCTAATAGAGTTTTGCCAAGAGAACATGTAATAAACACCCTCTTCCAACAACACAAGAGAAGATTCTACACATGGACATCACCAGATGGTCACTTTCTTTACAACTGTACTATGAGAAATGACCAAATCTGAATTCCTTTGCAGGGAAATGGTGGGGAACAAGGACACTTGAAGGAGGAAGAATTTTTTTTTTAAATAAGAAAGTTTCCCAGCTTTATAAATAAGAAAGTATTTAATTCTTTACCTGAATAATGTTCATTTGTTAAATCTTATGTTAAATATCACTAGTTTTCATTTAGTTTTGAAAGTAAAGAATTTGGTTGCCTTAAATATTTGATTCTAGATAAGATGAAACTCATTAGACTGTTCCACTTATCCTGGTTTTTCTAATTCACAAAATGTCATATTTGCACACAGTTTACACCACCAACTGCATGCCAAAGGCTTTTAAAATCCATTTGCCTGTTCATGCTCCTCTCCTGTCAGCTTTAAACATCAGTTAGATGCATAAGCCGTAGGAACACAATCGATCTAAAGCTGACATTACTACATTTCCTGTTCCACTTCTCACCACTCCATCTCCCTTTCTTGGTAGCGGGTGTCACTATCTTCCTACTTGCCCAAGGCAGAGTTCCATCCAAGAGTCACCCCTACTTATTCCTTCAGTCATAATCAGCATTCAGTTGGTCACCTCATCTTCACAGTTCAGTTCAGTTACTCAGTCGTGTCCATCTCTTTGTGAGGCCATGGACTGCAGCACACCAGGCTTCCCTGTCTATCACCAACTTCCGGAGCTTGCTCTAACTCATGCCACTGATGATGCCATTGAGGATGCCATCCAATCATCTCATCCTCTGTCATCCCCCTCTCTTCCTGCCTTCAATCCTTCCCAGCATCAGGTCTTTTCCAATGAGTCAGTTCTTCGCATTAGGTGGCCAAAGTATTGGAGTTTCAGTTTCAACATCAGTCATTCTAATGAATATTCAGGACTGATTTCCTTTAGGATGGACTCCTTGGATCTCCTTGAAGTTCAAGGGATTCTCAAGAGTCTTCTCCAACACCACAGTTCAAAAGCATCAATTCTTCAGTGCTCAGCTTTCTTTATAATGCAACTCTTACATCTGTAAATGACTACTGGAAAAACCATAGCCTTGATTAGACAGACCTTTGTTAGCAAAGTAATGTCTCTGCTTTTTAAGATGCTGTCTAGGTTGCTCATAGCTTTTCTTCCAAGGAGCAAGCATCTTTTAATTTCATGACTGCAGTCACCATCTGCAGTGATTTCAGAGCCCCCCAAAATAAAGTCTCTCACTGTTTCCACTGTTTCCCCTTCTATTTGCCATGAAGTGATAGGACTGTATGCCATGATCTTAGTTTTCTGAATGTTGAGCTTTAAGCCAACTTTTCCACTCTGCTCTTTCACTTACATCAAGAGGCTTTTTTGTTCTTCTTCCCTTTCTGCCATAAGGGTGGTGTCATCTGCATATCTGAGGTTATTGATATTTCTCCTGGCAATCTTGATCCCAGCTGTGCTTCATCCAGCCCAGCATTTCACATGATGCATTCTTCATATAAGTTAAATAAGCAGTAAGTGACAGTATACAAACTTGACATACCACTTTCCTGATTTGGAACCAGTCTGTTGTTTCACATCCAGTTCTAATTGGTGCTTCTTGACCTGCAAACAGATTTCTCAGGAGGCAAGTAAGGTGGTCTGGTATTCCC
>NW_011494945.1:2380168-2382945 GCF_000754665.1 Bison bison bison | reverse complement strand
TTCTAGTCCTGTGGCCACTGCTGAGTTTTCCAAATTTGCTGGCATATTGAGTGCAACACTTTCACAGCATCATCTTTTAGGATTTTAAATAGCTCAACTGGAATTCTATCACCTCCATTAGCTTTTTTCATAGTGATGCTTCCTAAGGCCCACTTGACTTTCCATTCCATGATGTCTGGCTCTAGGTGAGTGATCACACCATCGTGGTCACCTGGGTCATGAAGATATTTTTTGTATAGTTCTTATGTGTATTCTTGCCACCTCTTCATAATATCTTCTGCTTCTTTTACAGGGTCCAGGGCACTGAGTGTGGCACTAAGTGTGGCATTGTGTACACAGGACCTTTTGAAGGTCACCATTTTCTTCATTAACTCCACCATAGTTTGCCCTCAGATCAAACAACCAGGAGGGAACACAGCCCCACATATCTACAGAAAGTTGGATTAAAGATTTGCTGAGCATGATCCTGCCCATAAGAACAAGGCCCCTTCAGTCCGTGGCTCCCATCAGGAAGCTTCCATAAGCCTCTTATCCTTATCCATCAGAGGGCAGACAGAATGAAAATCAAATCACGGAAAACTAACCAAACTGATCACATGGACCACAGCCTTGTCTAACTCAGTGACACTATGAGCCATGCCATGGAGGGCCACCCAAGATGTATGGGTCATGGTGGAGAGTTCTGACAAAACGTGGTCCACTGGAGAAGGGAATGGCAAACCACTTCAGTATTCTTGCCTTGAGAACCCCATGAACAGCATGAAAAGGCAAAAAGAGAGGACACAGAATGATGAACTCCCCAGGTCGGTAGGTGCCCAACATGCTATGGGAGACCAGTGAACAAATAACTCCAGAAAGAATAAAGAGAAGAAGCCAAAGCAAAAACAACACCCAGTTGTGGATGTGACTGGTGATGGAAGTAAAGCCCAATGCTGTAATGAGCAATATTGCACAGGAACCTGGAATGTTAAGTCCATAAATCAAGGCAAATTGGAAGTGGTCAAACAGGAGATGACAAGACTGAACACTGACATTTTAGGAATCGATGAACCAAAATGGACTTGAATGGATGAATTTAACTCAGATGGCCATTATACCTACTACTGTGGGCAAGAATCCCTTGGAAGAAATGGAGTAGCCCTCATAGTCAACAAGAGTCCGAAATGCAGTCCTTGGGTGCAATCTCAAAAATGACAGAATGATCTCTGTTTATTTACAAGGCAAACCATTCAATATTACAGTAATCCAAGTCCATGCCCCAACAAGTAATGCTGAAGAAGCTGAAGTTGAATGGTTCTATGAAGACCTACAAGGTCTTCTAGAACTACCACCTCATCTTAGCTGTGTGTGGGACAGCAAAAGAGACACAGATGTATAGAACAGTCTTTTGGACTCTGTGGGAGAGGGAGAGAGTGGGATGATTTGGGAGAATGGCATTGAAACATGTATAATATCATATATGAAATGAATTGCCAGTCCAGGTTCGATGCATGATACAGGATGCTTGGGGCTGGTGCACTGGAATGACCCATTGGGATGGTATGGGGAGGGAGGTGGGAGGGGGTTCAGGATGGGGAACACGTGTACACCCATGGCGGGTGCATGTTGATGTATGGCAAAACCAATACAATATTGTACAGTAATTAGCCTCCAATTAAAATAAATAAATTTATATTAAAAAAGAAAAAAAAAAATCTTTTCAACCTATCTCTGTCCTCCTTTGTCCACCTCATGGCTCAACAAGACCTTCCTACCCCTAGAGGAGTTGGCATACTATGGGCAAAGGACATGGGCTCCAAGTCCCAGCTTTGTCTCTTGTTGTTTGTATGACTCCTCTAAGCCTCAGTGTCCTCTCTATTGAAAACAAAACAACAAAAACAAAACCTCATGCCACTGCCCAAGGGACATCAGGAACCCCCTATTCAAGGCTCATATAGTAGCCTCTATCAGGGTGCTGGTATATGACTGTCCCCACTGTGCTGCAAACCCCTTGATAGTAGAGGTTTGCCTCTGTGGTGGTATCTACTCAATAAAGTGTGAAGCCTGGCCCAGAGAGTCTCAGAAATATTTGTGGAATAAACTGTACTGCAATGTATGCATGCTAATTCAATTCAGTTGTGTCTGACTCTTTGTGACATTATGAACTGTAGCCCACCAGGTTCCTCTCTGTTCATGGGATTCTCCAGGCAAGAACTGGAGTGGGTTGTTGTGCCCTCCTCCAGGGGATATTCCTGATCCAGGGATCGAACACGCATCTCTTATGTCTCCTGAAATGGCAGGCGTGTTCTTTACCACTAGCACCACTTAATAGGTAGGCCTTACATTTTCCAGGACCCAGAGTTGGAATCATCACTGCTTGCATCCCTGAGTGCAGGGTATGGATGTCCACCATACCACCCTCGTTTGACCACCACGAATTACCTAAATGACTGCCTGCTGATCATTTTATATAACACTGCATTCTTACCATCAGTTCAGTTCAGTTCAGTTCAGTCGCTCGGTCGTGTCTGACTCTTTGCAACCCCATGAATTGCAGCAAACCAGGCCGCCCTGTCCATCACCAAATCCCGGAGTTCACTCAAACTCACGTCCATCAAGTCAGTGATGCCATCCAGCCATCTCATCCTCTGTCGTCCCCTTTTCCTCCTGCCCCCAATCCCTCCCAGCATCAGGGTCTTTTCCAATGAGTCAACTCTTCGCATGAGGTGGCCAAAGTACTGGAGTTTCAGCTTAGGCATCATTCCTTCCAAAGAACACCCAGGACTGATCTCCTTTAG
>NW_011494945.1:2359101-2380068 GCF_000754665.1 Bison bison bison | reverse complement strand
CATCATTCCTTCCAAAGAACACCCAGGACTGATCTCCTTTAGAATGGACTGGTTGGATCTCCTTGCAGTTCAAGGAACTCTCAAGAGTCTTCTCCAACACCACAGTTTAAAAGCATCAATTCTTCAGTGCTCAGCTTTCTTCACAGTCCAACTCTCACATCCATACATGACCACAGGAAAAACCATAGCCTTGACTAGATGGACCTTTACATCAGCATATACATATTACATAAAGTATATTTTCCTCTTTTTAAAATTAACTAATCAAGTCCATTATAAAAACCACTTTAATTTGATAAGAAGCATACCTTTTATATAAAATTTGTCTTCAAAGATAGGGAATTGGGGGGTAAATAGTATTCATTACATTTTGTTTTCCTTTTAAAAAATGTAATAATACCTTATGTAATTTTCTCCCCACTTCAGGCCCAACAGCTATGATAATGATTTGAATCAACTTTGGAAAAGAAATAATTATTTTTGCTGGTATAAGCCCTTGAAGTATAATTGGGTTTCATGCTGGGAAAAAAAAAGGTACGAGTTGTCATCAAGCCTTCTCAGTTCTCAGACTACAAATATAAGTTCTGAGGCCTTTGCAGCACTGACAAAGAAGGCAATTCAGGTGTCCAATATCATCAATAGGTAGAAATACCCCCACTGTGGCTGAATACCATAACTCTAATATTTTGTCTTCAGAACCCACAGCTCTGCTGAAGCTTCCCAAACCCTGGATACACCTCAACATTCTGAAATATTCTGTGAGTCTGGCTGAATTAGTTTATACTTAAGAAAATGTTTTTGTTAAGTTCAGGATGTTTCTATATTTGTGGTTCAGAGCAATTGACATCTGACATCTCACAGCTAAACAGCAACAATTCTTTACATAAGGACAACCTGCCATTTGTCACAGATTCCATAACGGTGGAGATCTCTACACAATTTCGTCTTTGGTCTACTTTGGATATTAGTCCCATAATCACAGATCTGGGAAATGACCTTATCAGTCACATGGTAAATATTCCTGGAAAGGACAAGCCTATCAGTGTTCACATTAACCTGGTAATTAGAGTCAGCATGAAGTATAATTAGACTAGAATTGAAAAGAATTGAAATGAAACTAAGTTTTTAAAACTCTTTATCCAAAGAGAGCAAACATATATAATATTTAACTTTGGAGCCTGAGGAAGATTTCTAAGAATTTTTCCTTTTTTAAGAGAATTTCATTTTCTCTTCAGAAAGATATATGTTATTATTTCTCATGATTTTGATAGTCCCTTATTTCTAAACTTTAAGCTTTATCCTTTGTCCTTTTGAAAATTAAAAAGATAGCAGGATACCACTGACATATAAAAGAAGCATCTCCCTTCATAAGTTTGTTGAAAGACTCTCAAGCACAGGGTTTTTTTCCCTTATTCCTCCTTTGCCCCCCAATTTATAATGCACATGTGTGCATGCTCAGTCACTGAGTTGTGTCCAGCTTTTTTGTGACCCCATGGACTGTGGCCTTCCAGGTTCCTCTGCCCGTGGCATTTCCCTTTCTAGGCAAGATTACTGGAGTGGGTTGCCATTTCCTCCTCCAAGGGATCAAAACTCCATCTCTTGCATTGGCAGGCATGTTCTTTACCACTGAGCCACCTGGGAAGCCCCCTAATAGTGTACTGCTGCTGCTAAGTTGCTTCAGTCGTGTCCGACTCTGTGCGACCCCGTAGACGGCAGCCCACCAGGCTCTGCCGTCCCTGGGATTCTCCAGGCAAGAACACTGGAGTGGGTTGCCATTTCCTTCTCCCTAATAGTGTACAGTGGGAATCAATTACTGATTATTGCAATGATGATTATCAGAATTAGCAAAACACTGTTAAAATTCTAATTAAATTTGTTGTCCTTTTTATTATCCCCAAATCATTTAAATTTGTAAAAATTGTTTAGAAAATGTAAATAAAACATGAAGAAGAAAACATAAGACATACATAATTTCACTTCCCTGAAAATCACTTTCATATTTGGAGATGGTTCTTATTTCTGTCTCTAATTTTTAAACATTTAAAGAAAATATTCTATGCTTATATTTTTATAACCATCTAAAATAGTTCATGTTGATATCTTGCTTAGTGAGATTATTACAAAGAAGAAAGCAGTAACAGAAAAAAACTACTGATACTCTATGGTGCCTCATACAGAGCACTTACAGAAGTGCTCAATAAACATGAATGAATGAATGATTGCCTGAACTGATTTATGAATAATCGTTTTTGTAGAATATTGAATGGTTGTTTTAACATAGTGCTTTTGCCAAAAATGATGAGTACTCACTGGCATTTTTAATAGCCCTTTGCTAAGCTTCCCAGTAACCTGAAAAGATAGAATTTGTCCTCCATCGCCACCATTTTAATGGTCTCTGAGAGATGAAGAACTTGCTCAAGCCAGGATTCAAACTCACACTTGACTGAATTTAAAAACTCTACAGCTCTTCCCGCCATAACACAGTGCCTTTTACATTTTGCTAACATAATAAAGTGAAGCATTGTTGAAAGGACAGCCCGACCACCTACAATAAAGGGGGTCACATAAGGACCAGCTTCTTAGAACTGTGCAGGACGCGTACACTCACTGCCTTCCCTGGTGTTAGAGTACAGCTGTCGCCATCCATTTGTGTGGTGGCTGCTTCATGCTGCATTGTTAGGGTCACTGAAATCACAGACACATTCACTCAGAAGAAAATGAGTGGATTTTCTTGTTCTTTTTGAGAAAGCTTTTTACATTAATCCACTTAATCCCATGGCTGATTTGCCATTGAAATCTGAAGCAGAGCTTCTTTAACTGGGAATTTCTAACATTGAAAAAAAATTTAAATTAACCAATAAGATCTTTTTATTGCCCCTTCCTTACCTTTCAAAAAAAAATAAAAGTATATGAGTGTGTGTGTGGTTGGGAGGGCAGGGCTGGGGAAGTGGGACGCAAGGAATAGATGGATCCTCTCAGCAAAATGAATATTATTTTACCTCGGAGGAAAACTAAAACATAAAGGCAAAGAAAATGTTAAAATTTATTTGCTTACTAATAGCTAAAAATAACTTATTTTTTAAAAGTTGGACTTTGGATAATGTTATTATACATTTATCAAAACCTATAGAATGTACAATACCAAGAGTGAACCCTAATGTAAACTATGGATGATAACGATGTGTCAGTGTAGGTTCATTGATAGTAACAAACATCCCACTCTCGTGGGAAATGTTAATGATGGGGGAAGCTGTGTATGTTGGAGACAATAACTTTATGAGAACGCTGTACTTTGCACTCCATTTCCTGTGAACTTAAAATTGCTCTAAAAATAGTTATTAATATTTTTTAAAGTCAGTAGGCATGACACAAATAAATGTACTCTGTAGATTTCAAGAGAAGTAAAAGATATTTTTCTCATTTCAGTGGAATAAATAGAAATGTATATATAAGTATATATAAATGTGCATATATTACTGGCCTTGCAGAGTTTAATTATTTGTAAGGGAGGTGATCTTATAGTCATAGAATTGTGCCTTCGTTCTCCCCAGTTCTGAATAATGACGTCACAACCTCACCTTATTGGGCTCAGCCCAACATAGCATCAGCATGACCTGAAAACTTGAAAGAAACACAAATTCTTAGGTACTACTTAGACCCACTAGATCTGAAACTCTTGTGGTAGAGCCTGGAAATCTTTTTTTTTTTTTTTTTTTTTTAAACAAACCTTCCACGTAATTCTGATGCATGCCAAAGTTTGAGGATCATTGGTTTAAAGCTCAACATTACTGCATTCCCTGGCCAGATCATTCTTATCCTCTGAAGTAAACAGGACTACAGAAATCCAGCATTTTCTTTTCACAAACACAGAACCCAGTTTCAGAGATCAAGAGTTTAATCACCTGTAAAAATGGGAAAACACTTCACAAGATTCCTATGATAATTAGTGAGTACATATGAAATACTTAGAACAAAGCCTGACACATATGTGTCCCCATATATTAGATTATTATCATCATCACTACCATTATACAGTAGCATTATTCATGAAATAGCTCATGAGAATAGCTCAAAAACTATGCTGGGACAACTGAACTTTGATTCTGTTATCTGCTCTTAAATTCTTTATTGAGAGGAAGTGTTTGTACACCTTGCACTGATAGTACGCCTGTGGACCTGAGGTGGGCTCCACACAGGTTTCTTACTGCCTAGCACCACAGGCCACTGATAACGTCCTCTCCTTAGGGCCTACTATGAGAGTGATGACAAACCAGTCTTCCTGGACAAGATGTTGAGAGCAGGTGAATAATGTCAGAGCCCTTAAACAGGCACTCAGTTACTGGGGAAGATGGATGCCAAACAGCTAAGGGAAGTGTGATAAAGACACGTTTAAAAAATAATGGGGGAGAGGTGGGAGAGAGGATTGAGAAGGTGGGGACATATGTATACCTACAGCTGATTCATGTTGATGTATGGCAGAAACCAACACAAAATTGTAAAGCAATTATCCTTCAATTAAAAATAAATTCAAACATAAATAAACAAATAAAATTTATATCTGGGGGAAAAACACATTAAAAAAATAATCTATGTAGATAAATAAAATTAAGCCATGTAGCCTAACTGTTGGAGAAGGCGATGCCACCCCACTCCAGTACTCTTGCCTGGAAAATCCCATGGACAGAGGAGCCTGGTAGGCTGCAGTCCATGGGGTCGTGAAGAGTCGGACACGACTGAGCGACTTGACTTTCACTTTTCACTTTCATGCATTGGAGAAGGAAATGGCAACCCACTCCAGTGTTCTTGCCTGGAGAATCCCAGGGACGAGGGAGCCTGGTGGGTTGCCGTCTATGGGGTCTCACAGAGTCGGACACGACTGAAGCGCCTTAGCAGCAGCAGCCTAACTGTGGAGACCCAAACAAGATATTTTCTACAGCTGGAGGGGTAATGCTGAAATGAAGGAGGGAGGACCAGGGATATCAGAATGAATGGCAGGGATCAAACACAGGCCTATCACATGGGGGCATGGCCTCATCAAGATGGTGCTGCTAAGACATTAAGAATTCAACAAGGAAAGAGTCCAACCTAGAAAAATCACAATGGCCACTGCTGTAACCTGGACTCTTAAGATCCAGATCAGACTGATATAAACTCCTATGACCCAGTGTGCTCCTAAGATCTCTGCCCCTTTTCAATGGATTTATATTCTTATGGTACTTATCAAATTAATGTATCTTATGGATTAATAATAATAGCTAACATACTTACCAAACCAAACTCTGTTCTCTGAGCTTTACAGATACCTGGTTTAATATTCACAACAACCTTAGGGGAACTACTACTATTATCAGAGGAAACTGAAGCACAAAGATAATAACTTCCTGAGATTAAGCTGGTAAGTGTTGTTGCTAAGATCCAAGCCCAGGCAGTTTGGTTCCCAAGCCCAAGTTCTCGTCCAGTAAGTTTTGCTGACCTAATACTGTCCTGTCTTTCAGATGTGGGACAGTAGGAATGTACTCTTTATTTGATTTACAAAAAAATTAAAAAGAGACAGAGAAAGAAAAGTAAAAAATGATCACGCAAAGCCTTTATGTAGCAGACTTTATTAAAGGTTTAAGGAAGTGGACGGAACAAGTCTGCCTTACAGCTATTAAAACAAAATTGAATTGTAAACACCAGTGTACCTAAAAGGCCTTTTTTTTTCTGTTCTCACTTTCCAGACTGAACCTTCCGAAAGAACCTAGGGCCTCTTTTTCACACTCTATTGGACCACTTAACCTTGTTTATAAAGAAAGAAAAAAACCAAATAGCTTGTGCCCTGAGATTAATCCTGTCACTTGCCAGCAGGGTGATTATTTTTATTTACCTTTGTTGCCCTAGCATTCAGAAACCAGAGAAAACCAAAAGCCAGTTTTAAGTAAATACCCTCGAAAGGGCTAAGAAGCTGGAATTACACTGACAGTAGTCTCAAACACGGGAGAAGGCAATGGCACCCCACTCCAGTACTCTTGCCTGGAAAATCCCATGGACAGAGGAGCCTGGAAGGCTGCAGTCCATGGGGTCTCGAAGAGTTGGACACGACTGAACGACTTCACTTTCACTTTTCACTTTCATGCATTGGAGAAGGAAATGGCAACCCACTCCAGTGTTCTTGCCTGGAGAATCCCAAGGACGGAGGAGCCTGGTGGGCTGCCGTCTATGGGGTCGCACAGAGTCGGACTTGACTGAAGTGACTTAGCAGCAGTAGCAGTCTCTAATACACATCTGGCTTCACCAGAATGTAATATCAAAAGGACTTTGTTCATGGTTTTTTTAGGTCACACACGCATGTCAAGGGACAACTCTGTTAACAGCAGCAATATCTTCAAACACTGAGGAAGCATGGGCCTGAGGACACCCTAGAATGAGCTTCAGAGGGATCCCTCCTAGAGCATCTGGCAGTGCAAGCACACAGTGTCTTGCTAAGATATTAAGTTTAGTAGGAGCAATTTGAGTATGCCAGTCAAACATCATAGGTGTGTGACCTTGGCAATTGCACAGACCACTTGCTACCCTCAGAAGGACCCTGCAACTTAATTCCCTGCCATTGCTGTCTTGGAATTCTTAATAATTCCTGAATAAGGAGCCCTGTATTTTCATTTAATACTGAGCCCCGCCCACTGTATTGCCAGCACTGGCCCAGGTGGCTGGTTGGCATCTTCTCATCTGCTAAGTCAGCAAAATACCTCCTAAAGGAACAGAAAGTGAGTTAAAACTGTCAGAAGATGTTACGCCAAACAGCATCTCAGCTTGATCACACACCAGCTAGAATTCAACTTTGAATGGCATCAGGTTAATTAATACCTTAGAGCTGTGCTTCTTCAAGTAGAGCCCAGATACTATAAGCCCATCTGTAAACTGTTACCAACCCTCAAAGAGCTGAACACAGAAAATGAAAGTAAACATTAGAAATGTTTTTAATAATTTGACATTTTGTGGCAACAATATCTAAATGCATGACCATTTTTCTAGTCATTTGCATTGGACTTATAAAAATATGAGTCCATGACAGATTGGGGTGGGGTGGGGGTAGGTACCCTGGTCCCTTTCCACAGATGTATTGAAAAATCCTGCCCAAGAGTCAGAATGTCTTTTGCAACCAAGACTAAGAAACAGGTCAAGAACACCAAGAAGAGAGAGACCACCACTATATCTGAAATATCAGATGGAGATGCTGCCCTTAGGAATTCTGGTCTCTGGGACATCCTACAGAGATTTACAAAACATCTAAAATATTTTAGAAACTGACTCTTGTATAACAGCTGCCATCGAAAAAAGTACTTCTTGGAAAGTCTTCTTGATGTTATTAAATTTAAAGTATATTCTTTAGACTCAAATGTAGGGCAACAGTAGTTGTCTATTCCTACCACTTTCAGGTCCAGAATTAGAACGTTACCACGCAGTATGCTTTAGGCTGGACCTGGCCTTTCTGCACCACAGGAAGACCAACTGGACTTGGGGAATTGTTTACTGCCCTAGTGTGCTAATGCTAATTAAAGATTGTATATGAAAACATGCTAGCACAATTTATCTTCTCTGGAACTGAATTTTCTAGGCAGTATTCACTTCCTCTCTGGGAGGAATATGGCTCCGTCAGCTTACATTCCATGTAGATGGGGATGTAGGTGTCGGCCTCTCCTCCAACTAGGCTGTCTACACTGATTGCCTTCTCTCCTCTCCTGAGCTTTGTAAGGCACACTTTTTCACGGAGCACATTGTAAGAGGCTAAGCAGTGACTAGCGCTCATCAAATTGTTGTTACCAACCAGAGTTTTGGCAAGATGCCATCTGCTCACACCAAGAATTGCTGGATGAAATAGCCCCACACAAAATATTCTTGTGTCTACTAAGAGGTGGTTTATTGGGTTTTTTTGTTCATAACGTTACACCCTCAGGAGAAATTCCTGTCTGTCCTTATTACCAGCAATAGTTAAGGTTTTTTTCTGTCCAATTAGTCTCTTTTTATGTCAAGGACTCTCTAAGTTATATAATTGATCAAGCAGTGTTTTTTTCTTGGCTGCTAGGATGCCAATTAGTATCAGATTCATGGTCCTTTTGTAGGTACTATGTAGGCTTTTATGGAATGTGTTTTTATACTTGGTTTGTTCTTAGCTCCGTATTATATTTCGCTCTAGCTTGCTTTCTCTTTTCTGAACTACTTATAATTTATATCTCACTGTGAAATACTGCAGTGGCTGTTGGAAGAAAATATCAGGAAAAGAGAGACTGGAGAAAAAAGAGATGGGGCACAGATTAGGGTAGAAGGGAGAAGATGAAGAAGGAAAAAAGGGAGGGAAGAATTTAGGGGAAAAAGGGAAGTGCAAGACAAGGAAAGGGCGGGTACATATTCTTACAGTGATAAACTGAAGCCTCTCACAGGATTCAAACAGTCAAAGGGTCGTAGAAAAGGAAGTACAGATCACTATGGACTTGAATTATGTAGAAATAATATAATTGCAAAAATTTGAGTAATGCCCTCCAGGTGTGTTGTTCATGATCTATCACTACTAGAGTACATCCAAGTTCAAATGTAACAAGATATGAAATTAAGCTTTTCCTGTTGTTTCAGAAGTTCAACTTCAAATCTAATGACCAAAGTTGACTATTATCCCCTCTTGCATTTACAAAAGACGTTCTAGAAACATCCCCACACAACTTAACTAAGAGGTGGTCAAACTGGTTTCTTTCACTATCAAGTACACACATGCACACACGCACACACAAAAAGAAAAAGGCCCTGAGGGCAACTCTCTTAGAGACTGAAATTATCTTCTCTAAGAAGCAGTGGGTACCTCAGCCTCCAACTAGGTATGTGCTCAGAGGCAGAATCTTGGCTGCTTATCCTTGAGAGAGGACTGGAGAAAACCTGACATGTTGACAACTGTCTCCAGAACTTTGGGGGTATATATGAAGAGAGATACCAATGGCTGCCTCTCAGAGAAGACTGAGGATGGGAGGCTGTCTGGAGGAAACTAGAAAAGAGGGCGAGGAGAGAGGGCAATCGCGGGGGTAACCTGCACTTCCTAAGTTTTCCTCTAGGCCAAGAGAAAGCTGCAGAAGGTAGCCAGGCTCCAGGCATCTTCAAAGGATTCCAGTAGAGAGGGCAGGCCATATCGTGGAGGACATCACAGAGTGTACCTCTGAAACAGGAGAGGAGGAAGCTTCAGAGAACTGAACCAGAAGAAGCCTCACCTGTGAGAGAATTGCTGCGTGGACATCCGCAGAGGGGCCTCCCCAAAGAATTCACCAGTGCATCAGCAGAAAAGTAAGCACAGAACATCTGCCATAAAAAGGACTGACAACTGGACTAGTGCACAAGAATCCCTGGGCCGGGGGAGGCGGGTCGCTTCTTTTTCCTCTGATGCCTGGGAAAGCAGAGGCCATGCCTGAGTTAGGCCTTAGTTAGGGAGAAGTGAGTGATACCCCTCTGACTTGAGTGCCAGCTTAATTTTTTAAATTAATCTTGTTCATAGCTAGGGGGAAAAAAAAGACAAGTCTAACACCTAAAAGCAACTACAAAAGCAATGGGGCCTTTGGCTCCTGGGAAGGGAACTCTCAAAGATAGAAGGAGAAAAAAAGTTTTTTTCTTCCTTTATACCCTGTCAGGTCCCACCTGTTTAATAAATCATTTACATAACTTTAAGAATTCTGATTCGAAAGACAAAACACTTGAAACATTACAAAAACAAAGATAGGAAATCTATCTTATAATATGAAGTACTATAATATAAAATCTTATAATATAAAGTACTAACATTCTCCTCAGAACATTTATCTGTTAACTAAAAATTAAATTGATATTATCTCACACCTTATTTTTTTCTCTTTCTTAGGCAAATGCCTGAGTTTCTCTCTTCCTTCTCCTTTCTCAGATTCTCACCTTTATAATTTACTGCTTCTAATAGTTTAATTAAAGGGAAAAAAAAAAGGACAAATAACAAAGGCAGGAGTTTGAAAATTTCAGGAAATTAGCATGGTTCCTAAATTCATAGGGTATAACAGTTATAATAACTTAGTTATGGATACGTTTTCATACAACAGTGAATTTATTTGATTTTGTGTGAAGTACTGTATCCTGTGCCTTGCTTAGAGGACTTACTCTCTGAGAACCGAAGCTGTATAAGCCCTATATGCATACTGACTCACTCAGACTACATCACTTTCAACAATGCAACATCATAAGCCTTCACCAAGCTCCTCACTCAAAGCAGCTTCATAGTCTTGCTGCAATCAGCAGTGCCAAATGTTTTGCCATTTGGATAAGAAATTCTCCACTAAGAAATCCTAAATCATTTGTAAATTGCTTTCATATCTATACCCTAAATTGGGCCTTCAAATTTTTTCCTCTCCATAAAATTGAGTTTTCAAAATGAGTATAGTTTATTTTCTTTCCTAATGACTACTTCCAAAATCTCTGCATACAGGCTATTTTAGCTCAGTTGAAACAGGTGGCTGGAGCCAGAAAAAGTGAGGCCTATGTCTTCAGCCTGTTGAAACCTGTTTCCTTCCTGGCAACAGCTGCCCTTCTGAGCATAAACCATGAATCCTCCCCACTAAGAATACAATTAATCAGTGACTACTTTCAGATAAATGCATGGAAAATATAGAATACACAATTAAAATTGGACAAAACCCGGACAGTACTGTAAATCATTTTTTTGGACTGTGTGTGATTCTAACTGGTAAAGACCTTCAAATTTACAAATCTGTTCCAGAAATACATAAATGAATAAATAAATCAGTGATTTCATATAAATGTGCTGGTACTTTTCTAGTTACATGTGCTGTGTCAGAAATCATTACAAAACTTATCACCTTAAAATAACTGCTTTATTGAGGGTAGTATTTTGTGGATCAGTGATGTAGGAAGGGCGTGTCTAGAATGTTCTCAGTTGAGGTCTCTCAGGAGGTGACAATGAGGTGTGAGCTGGGACGGGATCAACGAAAGGCTCTACAGGGCTGGCCATCCAACATGTCTTCCTCACAGGGCTGGCAACTGAAGCTGGCTGCTGCTGGGCATTGAGCCGGGGCCAATCAGAGTGCCAGCACATAGCCTCTCCTCCATGACAGCCTCAGGGTTGGATTACATGGCAGCTACTTCCCCTGGAGTGAGTTTCCCAAGGAAAACTGGAAGAAGTTGCATGACTTTTTTCTGAACAAACTTCAGAAGTTCCCCAGTGTTACCTCCACCATAATCAACTGTTTGCACGCATGCTCAGTCGTATCCAGCTCTTAGCATCTCCATGGACTGTGGCCCTCCAGGCTCCTCTGTCCATGGGATTTCCCAAGCAAGAATACTAGAGTGGGTACCCATTTCCTTCTCCAGAGGATCTTCACAACCCAGGAATAGAACACGGGTATCCTGCATTGGCCGGAGAAGGCAATGGCACCCCACTCCAGTACTCTTGCCTGGAAAATCCCACGGATGGAGGAGCCTGGTAGGCTGCAGTCCATGGGGTTGCTAGGAGTCGGACACAACTGAGCGACTTCACTTTCACTTTTCACTTTCATGCATTGGAGAAGGAAATGGCAACCCACTCCAGTGTTCTTGCCTGGAGAATCCCAGGGATGGGGGAACCTGGTGGGCTGCCGTTTATGGGGTCACACAGAGTTGGATGTGACTGAAGCGACTTAGCAGCAGCAGCATCCTGCATTGGCAGTCGGGTTCTTTACCACTGGGAAGCCCTAATCTGTTGCTTACAAGCTAGTTACTATGGATAGCCCAGATTCCACAGCAGAGGACATGGATCTCACATCTCCATGGGAAGAATGTCAAAAAATTTGAGGACATGCCTAAAACTTCCACATTCAATTCATCTATTACAATGAAAAAAATCTATCTACCTCTTTGTGTACTAACTGCCTACCATGCAAAAGAAAACTTCTGAAATTCCATTCCCCTTTAAAATCTTTGACTGACCTGAAAAGCATTTGAAAATACAATATTTAGTTATTTAGTTTAAAACCAACATTTTTGGTTTAGGTTTTGTTTGGTAGGGATGGGGGAGGGGCGCTGTCCACATATAGTTTGACTATTTTCACCTGGATGGCATAGATGAAATTTAAAGATTTTAAAATGGTTTTGATGCCATTTCACTGAGACTGAGATGTCTCTACAAATAATTTAACTAATGAATTTGGTTCTAAGGTATGGCTTGATTAGTATTTTGACACATCCATTCAAACAAATTTTCCAAAAAGAGTTCCATTCTGTTAACTATAAGATAATGAGTCATCAGGCTCCTGACAATGCAGAGGTCAATTAAATCCTTTTCTATCTCTTTTGCAATACATAAATCATTATTGTTTTTCCATTGCTCTGAAGTTATCTTGCTTTGCATTATCTTTTTCCCAGGAAGACCAGAAGAACTTGACTAACTCTTAGATTAGAAGTTCCACTGGAAAGATCACAAATTCATCTAAGAGTTTGGGCGTTTCAAAAACTCACTTTCCACCCAGAAAAATAGCATACCCCATTTTCCTGTCCCATTTAGCCTGTATATGGACCAACAGGGAAGTCCCTAAAACACTTTTTAAACTTTTCATTTTGAAATAAATTTAGACTTACATAAAAGTTGCAAAAGTAGGACAGCCTTCCCTAATGTTAGCATCTTACAAGACTGTAGTATAATTTTCAAAACTAAGAAATGAATATTGGTACAAAACCTTCAACCCAACTACGGATATGAATCAGATTTACCAGTAATTTTACAGTAATGTCCATTTTTGTGTGTTGCAGGATCCAGTCTAGGATCCCACATTGTATTTAGCGGTCGTGTCTCCTCAGCCTCGGCTCTGATCTGTGACAGTTCCCATTCTTTCCTTGTCTTTCATGACCTTAACACTTTTAGGAAATACTGACCAGTTGGTTTGTAGCATGTTCCTCAATCTGGGAGCATTTTGTTTTATGATTATTAGATTAAGGTTTTTCATTTTTGCCAGAATGCCACTGAAACAATGTGTTCTTTGGTAATAATGTCCTTTTGCCACCCCTTTTTCCACCTTTAAGAGACTTTTCTTTTCTACAGTGTGGCAGAACTCTTTTCTACTCACTAGATGGGATGCTGACCAATCCATACCTTGTTCAACAAAGCCAATGAGATCTTTAAAATTCACTTAGTTGGATTTTTATTTAACACTACTTAAAGTATGACTTGGAGAAGGAAATAGCAACCCACTCCAGTACTCCTGCCTGTAAAATTCCATGGATGGAGGAGCCTGGTAGGCTACAGTCCATGGGGTCACAAAGAGTTGGGCACAACTAAGTGGCTTTACTTTCTTTCTTTCTATAGTTCCTTTTGGAGAAGGAAATGGCAACCCACTCTAGTGTTCCTGCCTGGAGAATCCCATGGACAGAGGGGCCTGGTGGGCTACAGTCTACGGGGTTGCAAAGAGTCAGACATGACTAAGCAACTAACACACACACACACACAAAGTGTGACTTACAGACCAACAACACTGACATCTCCTGGGTGCTTATTAGCAATGCCGAATCTCAGGCCCCATGATGAAACCTACTGAATCAGAATAAGAAGCAGTGTCTTAGTCCATTGAGTCATAAACTTAATGTGTAAAAGAATAACCAGAGGATTTCACCAAAATGCAAATTTCTATTAGTAGATATAGAGTGGACCAGAGATTCAACATTGCTAATAAGCACACTGATGATGCTTATGTTGCTGGTCTCTGGTCTATACTTTGAATATCAAGAATCTAGTCCAGTCATTCCTAAAATGTTGTTGTAGAATAGTATTATCAGTATCACCTGGGAAATTTTTAGATATGCAAATTCTTGGACTCTATTTCAGAAGTACTGGATCAGAAATTCTGTATTACTCAGCATCTGTGTTTTAGCCAGTCACTTTAGTGATTTTTGACACATACTAAATTTGAGAACCCCTGGTCTAATCTGTTCTCAAAGTTGGCTATACATTAAAATCATCTGGAAAGCATTAAAGAAAAAACACTGATGCCTAGTTCCCTCACTCATAGATTCTTGAACACAGAATATGTTCACTTCTCTTTTTTTTTAAGTGTCCATGGACCACTTACTAACACAGATTATATAAAGTAAGTCTGGATAAATTTAAAGGGATTCAAATCATACAAAATCTGTTTTATGTCCACAGTGTAATTAACTGAGAAACCACTAAGAGCAAAAATATCTGGAAAATCCCCAAATATTTGGAAATCAAATATACATCTAAATAACCCATGATACAAAAGAAATATCAAAAGGGAAAGTATTTTGAAATGAAAACTTTCCCTTTTTTTGTAGATAATGCATCTACAAAAAAAAAAAACAGTTAATATCATGTTTAAATGGTAAAAGACAAAAAGCTTTTCCTCTGAGATGAGGAGTAAGACAAGGATGTCTACTCTCATTATTTCTACTTAACATTGTCCTGAGATTCTTGCTAGTGTAATAAGATAAGAAAAAAGAGACAAAGGCAACAATATTGGGAGAATATGGAAATAAGTAAAACTATCTATTCAAAGAGAACACAATTTCTACATAGAAAATCCTATGGAATCTACCAAAAAACAAATAGAGCTAACATAAATCCTAATTTGATCTATATGTTCAACATAATGCCATAAAAATAGGCTCCCTCCCTCCTTGGTAAAATTTGACAATCTCTCAGATTTCAATGAAAATTCAAAAGACTCAGAATCATCAAAAATCTTTGAAAAAAGAATAAATATAGAGGAATTATACTTCCAGATTTAGTCTTAGTATAGTAATCAAAACAGTGTGGAATTGACATAAAAATAAGCAAATAGATCAGTGTAACAGAATAGAGGCCAGAAATAGATGCACACATATATAGTCAGTTTGTTTTCAATAAAGACGCCAAGATAATCCAACTGGGGAAAGGATAATTTTCTCAGCAAATGGCTTTGGCACAATTAGATGTCCATATGGAAAAATAAATAAAACTTGACCCTTTTCTCACAACTAATTAAAAATGAATTATAGACCTAAATATAAGAGCTAAAACTATGCAACTACTAGAATATCGAGGAAAATCTTAATGACCTTGAATCTGGCAAAAGCACAAACCGCAAAAGGAAAAGTCAATAAAATGGACTTCATAAAAATTAAAAACTGTTCTTCAAAATATACTGTTAAAAATTTGAAAAGGCAAGTCCTCAGAGTAGACTTTTATCTATAACACATTTAAAAATCCTTACTACTCAATAATAAATGGAAAAATTACCTGATTTTCTAAAAGTTGAAATTGTATATATGTATAATTAGCAAATAAGCACATGAAAATATGCTTGACATCATTAGTCACTGTGTTTTTAGTAGCTCAGTTGTGTCCGACTCTTTGTGACACCACAGACTGTGGTCCACTAGGCTTCACTGTCCATGGGATTCTCCGGCAAGAATACTGGAGTGGATTGCCATTTCTTTCTCCAGGGATCTTTCTGACCCAGGACTCAAACCTGGGTCTCCTGCATTGCAGGCAGATTCTTTACTGTCTGAGCCACCAGGGAAGCACAAATTAAAACCACAATGGGACATCACTATTGATCAATTAGAAATGAGTAAAAATGTAAAATTGCAATTGTTAGCAAGGATGTGAAGGAACTAGAAATCTTATACTGCTAGTAAAAATGCAAAATGATACAGCCATTTTGAAAAACAGTTTGTCAGATTCTTAAAAAACATCTGCTATCATATGATCCAATCAATTTACTCTTAGACATTTATACAAGAAAAATGAGAGCCTACTTCTACACAAAGACTTGTACACGAATGTTTATAGGAGCTTTGTTGTAATAGCTACAACTCAGATGCCCATCAATACATGAACTGATAAGCAAATTATGGTTTTTCCATACAATGGAGTACTAATCAGCAATTAAAAAAAAAGAAAAGAAGCCATTGATACATACGATTTCTCTCTGGTAAAAAATTAAAAAAACCAGACCTTACAGAGTATGTACTGTATGATTCTATTCTACAGAATTACAGAAAATGCATACTATAGTGACAGAAAGCAGACTGGCAGGTGCCTGGGAATGGCAGGGGAGGGGCAGGAGAAGGAAGAGTTTACACCGGTGCGTGAGGAATCATAGGATTATATTCATTATCTTGACTGTAGTGATGGTTTCACAGGTGAACATATATGGTAAAACTCATTGTTTGTTAAAGATAACCAAAAAGGCTGTTCTTTTAAAAAAAAAGATAAGAAAACAAAATTACACACCCAAGTCCCTCATGAACATAGATTAAACAAGAACCAGATCTCAAGTTCCTTCACCCAGAAATTTGAATTTAATTGTTATATGATATGACCTAGATTCAAGATTTTAAGTTCCCTACATAATTTTGATACACAGAATAATATAAGAGGCACAGTTCTATTTATGACCCTAAACTGCAACCCCTACCATGAAAAACCCTTACTTAAATGAATGCCCATAGTTGCCAGGGAACCATGTTGGAAAAATACAAGTGGGCAATATAAATCCATCATCACTTCCAGAAAACAACCTGAAATATCTAATATTGCTGGCTAATCAGTAATATCGTCTTAGTAAAGTGAAGGGTAACTTTATTTTAAAAATAAACAAAAAACAGAAGTGGGATGCTAAGAGATCAGTGCAAGGTGCTAACAACTGAAAAACATGTAACCACAGCTGCAGCATGTAAGGAATAAGTAACAGTAAAGGAAGCTTTCTGAAATGCCCTGGTAACAGGGAAAGGTGAAAGGTACAAGATAAGCTTAAGGAAAAAATGGGTAAGTTCTGGGTAAGGGGTCAGGAAAGAAAGGAAGTCAACAACTTGAATCATCACTCTTAAAATCACTCTCTGTCAACAGAAGCTTATATTTACTTTCTTTTATTTGGTGCCTTCAATATTTTTTCTATTGTATAGTATTTAACACTGTTTTAGTTTTTAATACACTGTTGTTCTTCAAAAAGATACCTGAAATTCTTTGCTTATCGTGATGCAAATAGTTGCACAATTTTAAGTTTTGGTTTACTGGTTTATTAATTTTAAGGATTTAGGGTTTCTTTTTGAACTTCTTTTACTGTAAGAATGTTTACATTCCTTTTCACCAACTACCATTTATTGAAGGACGTAGGGAAATTCATTCATTGTGCTCAATTCTCAGCTGTTTTCTTTCAGCAACTCTGATAAAGCCCAACATTCCTTTAGGAACAAGAAAAGAGACAGAAACTTGATTTCTGTCGTCTGTCTCTCCCTAATACTGACTAACATTTGTCCTGAATTCCACTGAAACACTTTGTAGATAATGATAAATCTGTATGATCCTACCTGAATACTTGCCAACATGCTGTTTTTTAAAGGCAAGAACCCAAGAGGGAAGCAAGAACACTTCCAGATAATCTTTGACCTTAGATCAATGTGCAAAAATTAAACATGCTAAAATCCCTAAATTTTGTACAGGTCTTCCTCCACTTACAAAGAGGTTAGGTTCTGATAAACTTATCACAAGCTGAAAATATCATAAATCAAAAATGCATTTAATCCATCTAATTAGCCCAACATCATTGCTTAGCCTAGCCTACCTTAAACATGCTCAGAACACTTACATTAATTAGCCTATAGCTGGGCAATAATCATCTAACACAAAGCCTATTTTATAGTAAAGTGTTAAATATCTCATGTAATGTGTTTAATACTGTACCGAAAGTAAAAAAACAGAATGACTATATGGGTTCAGAATGGTTGTAAGTGTGTGGGTTGCTCACCCTCTTGATTATGTGTCTGACCGGCAGCAGCAGCTCACTGCTATTGCCCAATATTGTAAGAATATCTACTGCATATCACTAACCAGGAAAAGATCAAAATTTCAAAATTTGAAGTATAATTTCTACTGAATGCAAATAACATTTACACCATTGTAAAGTCAGACCATAGTTAAGTCACGGACCACTTGTATAAGTAAAAACTTTAACATTCTTTATTTATTAGAAATGGAAAAACTGCAGTTTTCTTTTTAAAATCTTTCTAGGTGGGATATTATAAAAGATGCAGAATTCCTTTCCAGAGGAAATGAAATAAGAGAGCTCAGATCTATAATATAATAATTATAGAAATATAATCTATATTATTTCATACAGAAATATGCCAGGTAACATTACAAATTAAGATATGGATCAAAAATGACCCGTAAATATTTGTACCATTCAGTTCAGTTCAGTTCAGTTCAGTCACTCAGTCATGTCTGACTCTTTGCGACCACATGAATTGCAGCACTCCAGGCCTCCCTGTCCATCATCAACTCCAAGAGTTTACTCAAACTCATGTCCATAGAGTCGGTGATGCCATCCAGCCATCTCATCCTCTGTCGTCCCCTTCTCTTCCTGTCCCCAATCCCTCCCAGCATCAGAGTCTTTTCCAATGAGTCAACTCTTCGCATGAGATGGCCAAAGTACTGAAGTTTCAGCTTTAGCATCATTCCTTCCAAAGAAATCCCAGGGCTGATCTCCTTTAGAATGGACTGGTTGGACCTCCTTGCAGTCCAAGGGACTCTCAAGAGTCTTCTCCAACACCACAGTTCAAAAGCATCAATTCTTCAGCACTCAGCTTTCTTTATAGTCCAACTCTCAGATCCATACATGACTACTGGAAAAACCATATCCTTGACTAGACGGACCTTTGTTGGCAAAGTAATGTTTCTGCATTTTAATACACTATCTAGATTGATCATAACTTTCCTTTAAAGGAATAAGCGTCTTTTAATCTCATGGCTGCAATCACCATCTGCAGTGATTTTGGAGCCCCCAAAAAATAAAGTCTGCCACTGTTTCCAGTTTCCCCATCTATTTCCCATAAAGTGATGGGACTGGATGCCATGATCTTCATTTTCTGAATGTTGAGCTTTAAGCCAACTTTTTCACTCTCCTCTTTCACTTTCATCAAGAGGCTTTTTAGTTCCTCTTCACTTTCTGCCATAAGGGTGGTGTCACCTGCATATCTGAGGTTACTGATATTTCTCCCAGCCATCTTGATTCCAGCTTATGTTTCTTCCAGTCCAGCGTTTCTCATAATGTACCCTGCATATAAGTTAAATAAACAGGGTGACAATATACAGCCTTGATGTACTCCTTTTCCTATTTGGAACCAGTCTGTTGTTCCATATCAAGTTCTAACTGTTGCTTCCTGACCTGCATGCATATAGGTTTCTCAAGAGGCAGGTCAGATGGTCCGGTATTCCCAATTCTTTCAGAATTTTCCAGTTTATTATGATCCACACAGTCAAAGGCTTTGGCATAGTCAATAAAGCAGAAATAGATGTTTTTCTGGAACTCTCTTGCTTTTTCCATGATCCAACAGATGTTGGCAATTTGATCTCTGGTTCCTCTGCCTTTTCTAAAACCAGCTTGAACATCTGCAAGTTCACGGTTCATGTATTGCTGAAGCCTGGCTTGGAGAATTTTGAGCATTATTTTACTAGTGTGTGAGATGAGTGCAATTGTGCGGTAGTTTGAGCATTCTTTGGCATTGCCTTTCTTTGGGATTGGAATGAAAACTGACCTTTTCCAGTCCTGTGGCCACTGCTGAGTTTTCCAAATTTGCTGGCATATTAAGTGCAGCATGTTCACAGCATCATCTTTCAGGATTTGAAGTAGCTCAACTGGAATTCCATCACCTCCACTAGCTTTGTTCGTAGTGATGCTTTCTAGGGCCCACTTGACTTCACATTCCAGGATGTCTGGCTCTAGGTGAGTGATCACACCATCGTCGATTATCTTGGTTGTGAAGAACAAAACACTAGATGATACCAAACAAATGGATCCTGGTTCTACATAGCCACATTAATCAGAATAGAAAGTAGAACTTCCAGGCATTCTCTGTGAACATGAGGGGTGAAGCCTTAATGAATTGGGATATAGGACTGATGCTGACTTGAAGCTCCAATATTTTGGCCAAAGAGCCAACTCATTGGAAAAGCCCCTGATGCTGGGAAAGATTGAGGGCAGGAGGAGAAGGGGATGACAGAGGACAAGATGTTTGGATGTCATCACTGACTCAATGGACATGAGTTTGAGCAAACTCTGGGAGATAGTGAAGGACGGTGAAGCCTGGTGTGCTGCAGTCCATGGGGTTGCACAGCCAGACATGACTAAGCAACTGAACAATAACAACAAATAGGAGATGAAATATATAAGGGTTTCTGGGGAGAATCTAGAAGACAGAATGAAAAGTCTTTACTGCATGCAATCTTGAGCGCATTTTGATAAATGTGAGTCATGATAAGAACATGAGGTGGAAAAAAAACTTCACAAAGACTTATATATCATTACTGAAAAGCATAAGGACAACTCAAATACAGAGAATTGCAAAGTATATTTGTGTAGTAGACACAGTCATGACCAAGGTCCCATTAAGATAGGATAACCTTATAATTTAATATCTAAAGAGGGCAATTTTGAGTTCAGTTCAGTTCAGTCACTCAGTCATGTCTGACTCTTTGCAACCCCATGAAGCACAGCACTCCAGGCCTCCTTGTCCATCACCAACTCCTGGAGTCCACCCAAACCCATGTCCATTGAATCGGTGATGGCATCCAACCATCTCATCCTCTGTCATCCCCTTCTCCTCCCGCCCTCAATCTTTCCCAGCATCAGGGTCTCTTCAAATGAGACAGCTCTTCACATCAGGTGCCCAAAGTATTGGAGTTTCAGCTTCAACATCAGTTCCTCCAATGAACACCCAGTTCATCTCCAGATCAACATCCAATGATCTCCTTTAGGGTGGACTGGTTGGATCTCCTTGCAGTCCAAGGGACTCTCAAGAGTCTTCTCCGACACCACAGTTCAAAAGCATCAGTTCTTGGTGCTCAGCTTTCTTTACAGTCCAACTCTCACATCCATACATGACTACTGGAAAAACCATAGCTTTGATGAGATGGACCTTTGTTAGCAAAGTAATGTCTCTGCT
>NW_011494945.1:2352686-2359001 GCF_000754665.1 Bison bison bison | reverse complement strand
GGATCTCCTTGCAGTCCAAGGGACTCTCAAGAGTCTTCTCCGACACCACAGTTCAAAAGCATCAATTCTTCGGCGCTCAGCTTTCTTTATAGTCCAACTCTCACATCCATACATGATCACTGGAAAAACCCTAGCCTTGACTAGACAGACCTTTTTGGCAAAGTAATGTCTCTGCTTTTGAATATGCTATCTAGGTTGGAATAACGTTCCTTCCAAGGAGTAAGCGTCTTTTAATTTCATGGCTGCAATCACCAGAGAGTAAGAAGACATAATTAATAATTGCTCTAGAGTAACAGGAACAAAGCAAGAATATTTTGGGTGAACCATGTTATATAATTCCTTACAGAGAGCAGAGGGCAGTGAGATTAGAGGGAAGAGGGCCATGGAAAGACCAGAATTGCTTGAGAGGATACATAAATTTGATGTGACAGTTTACTGGCAGTTACTAGAAGAAAAGAAAATGATATTCTTTGTGTGAATGCAGCTGTTCAGATGAAGATAGACTAAAGACAAGGAAATTAGCAAACGGGTTGCTAAAGGCAGCAAGCTGGAGGCTCTGTGACTATAGAATGAAAAGATGTCAAGAGTGGACTTTAGAAATATTTAAGGGAAAGAAACATGAGATGGATAGTAAACTGATGTAGGCCAGTCAAGCAAAACAATACAGTGATATGACCAACAATGTAGGGACGGGAAAAGAGTTCAAAAAAGAAACCTGGAGAAATGTCAATATAAAGATGCTCAGAAAGCACATGCCAAAATATGTACACATATTTTTGCAGAATATAAGATGGGGAAATAGCAGAGTCCAGAAAAGTGTGAACAAAAGGAGAAATAAGTGAGAGGATGGTAAAAGGTGCACATACGCTTAGAAATCAAGAGGACCCAAGATGAGAAGGTGGCCAGTACTGTTAGAACAACATCAAGACTTTGAAAAGAAAGAGAAAGATAGTAGATTTTGCTTGAGGGACCTCACCAAGAGGTTTTGTTGAACAACTGAAGCCAGAGATTAATTTTTATTTACGTGGTTATAAAAAAAAAAAAGAGAGCTATTACAAATTCTTTGAGAAACACCTGCAATTCTTTCCATGCAATATAAGAAACTGATTGGAAATAAAATTAGAAAATAGGAATTTTATAGAATTTTGGAAAAATGCATAATGGTTGCTATTTTGTTGCATTTATTTACTGTTGCATTCAACATGCAGAACGCATTATTTTACTTCTTTGATACTCTCACTTCCGGTTCCTTTGGGCTCTCCTTGGTTTACTGATGTATAACTGCACTCAGTTTTTAACTTCAAACTCCTGTTAATCAAGCTTGAGTTCAATCAAATCCCATCCAAGCTAAGTAAAATATTTTAAACCTTTGCTCCTTAGAACTGATTCATCTTTCACTGTGATATAAATTGAGGAAGTACTGAGTATGAGAATAGTCTCAAAAAGAGCTAGGGAAAAATGAAAATAATACTTTGGGCAAATTCTTAGACCTAGAATGACCTAGAATCTTTAGATCTCTCAGTCACCTGTGAAATAAGGTAGAAAAAAATTCATCTTTTCCTAAATTGCTTGATGCTTGAAGTTTTGTAGATTTATTTTCTAATTAAATCTAATTCTTTGAAAATCAGGCCTGCTGTCTGAAGTTTCTATACTCACAGTGTTATCTGATGAGACACCTATAATATGTAGAATTTACTGATTTTCTTTTTGCTCTTGAATATAAATTGGGGTGTATTCTCATAAATTGCCTTCTAGATTAATTGGCTGTGAATAAAAGTCTAATAACTTTTTTTTTCTTTGCTTATTTCTCATCTTTTTCCATAAATCTGCCCTGATTTAGAGCCCTAGTTGCCTTCAACTTTTGTATAAATTAGAAAAACACCTTTTCCCCAACTTTCCTTCTCTCTGTTGGAACAGTATCATAGTCAATGTGAGCATCTATAACATCTTTGATTTGAATGGCGCCCCTAAAGTTGGGTAGTACACAGCCTGCACGACTTTCCACAGCAGCCTTGGGAAGCAGCCTTGGTGTCTGTCTCCCTCTACTCCAGTGCACAGTCACCTAGATGACGTAAGGCATGGACCTGAAGCCCAGAGGAATGAGGCAACTCTTCCACAAAACCTCCTAACCCACAGTGATAAAACCAAAGGCAGAGATGTAACTTCCTGGCACTTCTGACTAGGATAACCTGAATCCCTCTCGGTAATCCTGCCAGAGCTGCCAACCTCCCACTCAGCAGTGATGCCCCAGCACGCCTGGGAGAGATGACATCAATGTTACCTCTGCTAAGGTTGAAGCTCAGCTAGGGAAGCAGCCTTGTTCTGGTACAGAATGTCATTTTCTGACAGTATGATTCTAATAATCGTCTGTGCTTATACATCCAAAGAGGATAGTGATATCTACCTACATATCTTACAGACTTCAAGACTCTCCAAAGGAATAACCTATATGAACGTTTCATTAACTATAAAGTGCTGTGACCCCATAAGTTCTTATAACCTTAAAATATGAAGATGTTGACCTTAAAACATAAAAGGTAAAATAATAATAATAATAAAACTTACAATTAGTGGGAGGAGAGGCTGGGTTGGGCTTACCCTGGGGCTTTTTCTAAGAAGCCTTGGTGCCAGTGCCTCCCTCTCTCTGGCCCTGTTATTACAACAGGCATACATCATCTCCCCAAAGAACCTGGCTGCCGGCTAACCAGGTGAGACGCATCCTAGCCAAACACAAAACCAGCTCCACACAGTCACTCTGTCATAAGAATAATTTTATGTAGCGCCTTTTCATCTAAGGATTTCTAAATAGATTTTAGGCAATAAGTAAGTCTTTCAGCATCTAGTCAGCCCCCTAAATTTTAGAAAAGTTACAGCATTTCAAAGCTAAAAATCAATGCCTCAGTGGAAATGAAATAATCACTAAAGTTCATTCCTCTCCTTAGGTGTATGTGATAATCTTATTTTAACTTTTTTTTTTCCTTTGTTAAATCAACATCGATGAACCGGATTGGAAACTGAGTCTTGACAAAATGTGCAAAGTGTTGAAGACCTGGGCTAACACTCTAGCTTTGTAGCTACCTAGACCTGTGGCCAAGTTCAGCCACTTCACCTTCCTGGGTCTCAGTGTGTACATTTAAAGAACTTGAGACCACTGGGATTAATGGTTAGAGTATCTATAGGGACATAGATGTGAACTAATTGTGAATGAAAGGAAGATTACATAGCAAACAGCTGCACGAAAATTCAAATGCATGTTCTCCACATTAGCTTTTCATCTTCTGTTCGGTATCTGTCTTTGTTCCCAAACCTGTCATCCTGTTGATTGATTGGACATGAACAGTAATGAGACAGTAATCGATTGGTTCCAACCAAGAAAGACGTAATCAGATTGTTGTTTTGAGTTTCAAACACTTTGCACCGAGTTTTCAGATAACCGATCAACCTGCTTTGATTACTACTAACATACCTGAACCTCTTTAGATTCTAGTAGTAGTACCTATTTTTCTCTCAAGGCTTCTTCTGGCTTGATTAAATGCTCCTAACACTTAGAAGTGCAACATACTCAAGCAAACTGTCATAAGATATCTTACAGCCTCTTGCCTGCTGATTCTTCACACGTGTCCTTCATACTTGGCTTCCCTTTGAAGTTAGTAGACAACGAAGTTTGATTAGATTTAGTTAAGCTTCTCCCCAGCCCTCATCCCATGTCACTTTCAAAAGCCTCACATTAGATTTGTCCTGAAGAGGTAGAGGAATGAAGAAGAAAAAAAAGGCTGAGGAATGATATGCTTGATATGTATCCCTTCTTTCCAGGGACATGCTGCTGCTGCTATTACAACATTGATTTAATGGAATTACTTTATATCCTAAGACCCCAAGCAGAAGAGGACTGAAGGAATTCTTCAGATACTCAGTTCTTTTCAACCTCTTCTTTAGAAACTATAAAAGACAGTCAATGCTATTCTGAGGGCCCTCCTCCCATAAAATAAGAATTAAAATCCAAGAAAGTTTCAAACCAGTACTTTGATTTTTGCTCTAATTTTTGGGAAGACCATTTCATGACTCGAGGCTAATACTTAATCCTCATTAACCCCTCAATTTCCTTATCTGAAGCTGAGGAGCTGGGACCGAATGACCTCTGAGATTTCCCTTCCACTGAGAACCCAGACACTTCAGAGACCCTGGGTGGAGATGCGGAGAGTTAAAGACAGCAGGCTTTGCGGTCAAGCTGCTTGATTTGACCTCTTGGCTCTGCCACTCCCCTGCTCTAATTTCTGTAATCTGTTCATTATTCTCTGCCCAAATATGGCCTCTTCTCTATCAAACTGCTAGATGCAAGTGTGGTAAATTCTTCCCCAAATGGATCTTCTCCCCTCCAGTAACCAGATCCTCTCCAAAAACCTCACCACATTTCCTCTTCATTAAGCTGAACATCTCATGGCTGCACCACATACAATCTACAAGGGAAGGGAAAATATTTATCAATACTGCTTATCAAACAGCCTACACAGAGTTGGACAGAATCTATTCCTAAATTCAGGGCACTGTCAATAACCTGTATATCACAATGGAAAGTTCAAGTTGGAAATTCAATCAGTAAGACATTAGATTTTTTTTTTTTTTTTTACTCACAATGAAGATAATCATTTACATTTATCCATATCTTCATTAAACAAGGACCCTTTTTTATTTCCTGATTTTTTTTCGGCTTTGTTCCTTGTGGTGAAAAGACCCTCACGTGACTCTCTTGATTATTGCCCTGTGTAATTTACACCTGTATTTACAGCCATGTGTAATCTTTCCCTGTGAGTGTAGATGGGATCTGTAATTTGTGCCTTACCAACAGATTACAGCAAAGCTGACATGGTGTACAGGACTGTTGCTGTTTGTTGTCTTAGTCACTAAGTCATGTCTGACTCTTTTACAACCCCATGGACTGTAGCCCACCTGGCTCCTCTGTCCATGGGATTTCCCAGGCAAGAATACTGGATCAGGTTGCCATTTCCATCTCCAGGGGATCTTCCTGACCTAGGGATCAAACCCATGTCTTCTGCATTGCCAGGCAGATTCTTTTCCGCTGAGCCACCAGGGAAGCCCATACAGGTTTACATGTACATGATCACATTACATAAAGTTGTAATGTCCTTCCTACTAGGAGACTCTCCCTTCATTCCTGGCTTGAGGAAGCAAGAAGCCATGTTTAGAAAGTCCACAAGGCAAAGAGCTGGGCATTACCGCCAACAAAAAATGAAGGCCTTCCATCTGACAGCCCACAAGGACTGAAATGCTGCCAGTAATCCTCTGAGCATAGCACTGGCTCCTTCCTCAATTAAGCCTCAGATAAAACCCCCAATCCCAGTCAGCAGAGATTACAGCATTTGCGAGATATCTTAAGCAGAGGTATCATCTAAGCTGTGCCTCAAATCTGAATCCCCAGGAAACTGTGAGATAAAAATGCATGTGTCTTAACCCACCATGCTTGTGCTAATATTATTACACAGCAATGGACAAGTAATACAACCCTCAATTTAAACTATCTTCTTGGGTCAAACCTGTTTCCTCTCTCCTGTCTTAGATTAGGCTGCTATACAAAATACTATAGACTAGCTTATTATATGTATAGCTTTATTGACTATGCCAAAGCTTTTGACTATGTGGATCACAACAAACTGTGGAAAATTCTGAAAAAGATGGGAATACCAGACCACCTTATTTGCCTCCTGAGAAATCTGTATGCAGGTCAGGAAGCAACAGTTAGAACTGGACATGGAACAACAGACTGGTTCTAAATTGGGAAAGGAGTACATCAAGGCTGTATATTGTCACCCTGCTTATTTAACTTACATACAGAGTACATCATGAGAAATGCTGGACTGGATGAAGCACAAGTTAGAGTCAAGATTGCCAGGAGAAATATCATTATTTAATGATATTAACCTCAGATATGCAGATGACACCACCCTTATGGCAGAAAGCGTAGAACTAAAGAGCCTTTTGATGAAAGTGAAAGAGGAGAGTGAAAAAATTGGCTTAAAGCTCAACATTCAGAAAACTAATACAGTATACTAACGCATGTATATGGAATTTAGAAAGATGATAACAATAACCCTGTGTACGAGACAGCAAAAGAGACACTGATGTATGGAACAATCTTATGGACTCTGTGGGAGAGGGAGAGGGTGGGAAGATCTGGGAGAATGGCATTGAAACATGTAAAATATCATGTATGAAACGAGATGCCAGTCCAGGTTCAATGCACGATACTGGATGCTTGGGGCTAGTGCACTGGGACGACCCAGAGGGATGGTATGGGGA
>NW_011494945.1:2346918-2352586 GCF_000754665.1 Bison bison bison | reverse complement strand
AAAAAAAAGAAAACTAAGATCATGGCATCTGGTCCCATCTCTTCATGGCAAATAGATGGGGAAACAATGGAAACAGTGAGAGACTTTGGGGGGCCCCAAAATTACTGCAGATGGTGACTGCAGCCATGAAATTAAAAGACGCTTACTCCTTGGAAGAAAAGCTGTGACCAACCTAGACAGCATATTCAAAAGCAGAGACATTACTTTGCCAACAAAGGTCCTTCTAGTCAAAGCTTTGGTTTTTCCAGCAGTCATGTATGGATGTCAGAACTGGACTGTAAAGAAAGCTGAGTGCGAAGAACTGATGCTTTTGAACTGTGGTGTTGGAGAAGACTCTTGAGAGTCCCTTAGACTGCAAGGAGATCCAACCAGTGTGATTCCTAAAGGAAATTAGTCCTGAATATTCATTGAAAGGACTGATGCTGAAGCTGAAACTCCAATACTTTGGCCACCTGATGCAAAGAGCTGACTTATTGGAAAAGACCCTGATTCTGGGAAAGATTGAAAGTGGGAGGAGAAGGGGACGACAGGATGAGATGGTTGGATGATATCACTGACTCAGTGGACATGAGTTTGAGTAAGCTCCAGGAGTTGGTAATGGACAGGGAGGCCTGGCGTGCTGCAGTCCATGGGGTTGCAAAGAGTTGAGCATGACTGAGCGACTGAACTGAACTGAACTGACAGACTAGATGGCTTAAACAATAGACACATTTCCCACAGTTCCAGAGGCCAGAAAGTTCAAGATCAAGGTGTAGCCACATTTAGTTCTTGGTGAGGGCCCTCTTCCTGGCCTGCAGACAACTGCATTCTTGCTGTATCTACATGGTGGAGAGAAGAACTCTGGTGTCTCCTCCTCTCATAAGATTACACTACCACCGTGTCCTGCCATCACCACCTCATCTAAACCTAACCACCTCCCAAAGGCCCACCTCCTAACCATCACATTACAGGGTTAGGGTTTCAACATATGAATTTGAGGGGAATATAATCATTCATGCGTGTGTGCATGCATTCCACAACAACTCTTTTTTTTTTCTTCCATACTTTAGTCATTCTATTACCACTTCCTGAAACATTCTGCGTTTTTCAAAAACAAACAAACATAATTAGCTCTTACTTTTCTGGACTCTCAAGGGACCAAGTTATAACATCAACACTCTTTAAGAGTTAGTTATTGTAAAATGCCACTATAGGTATAATGCAACTTCCCTGGTGGCTCAGCCAGTAAAGAATCTGCCTGCAATCAGGAGACCGGGGTTCAATTCCTGGGTTGGGAAGATGTCCTGGAGAAGTGAATACCCATTCCAGTATTCTTGCTGGAGAATTCCCTGAACAGATGAGCTAGATGGGCTACAGTCCACAGGGTCACAAAGAGTCTGACATGATTGAGTGACTAACACTGTCATAGGTATAATGGCTATGCCTGCATGCTTAGTTATGTCCAACTCTTTGTGACCCTATGGACTATGGCACACCAGGCTCCTCTGTCCATGGGATTTTCCAGGCAAGAATACTGAAGTGGATTGCCATTTCCTTCTCCAGGGGATCTTCTCGACTGAGGGATCAAATACTCATTTCCTGTGTCTCCTGCATTGCAGGAGGATTTTTTTTACCTGCTGAGCCACCAGGGAAGCCCCATGGGTATAATAGTCTTTGCTTTTTGAAACCTAAATAAATAATAGAGCACCTTGCATATAACAGAAACTCAAAATGGTTATCTTTATGTTAATATAAAATACTGTTCCAATTTGTATTGATGAAAAAATACAGTGATGCATACTTTTAATGAAAACATTAACTACTGTTAGAAGTAAGTGTTAATAGACCATTAAACCAAATACATGTTTTAGGGACAATCTACAACTTGAAATTGGGTTTGATACTCCATTCATCAAGAGTGTAAATATTCTTGTGGAAAGAATTCTTAACAAATGGGTAAATTAAAAAAAAAAAACTTTATAAATAACATGCTTGTTTTGCTTATTATATTTTCTTTTCAGAAATAATTATTTGTTTCCAGAATGGTACTCATTATAGATTCAAAAAGTTAAAATATACACTTAAATCTTTAAATCTCTGTTTTTAGAAATTGTCTTTAGAAAAAAGATAATTACTTGCTTTAAAGATGGAGTATATTTTAAATAATTCATTCATAAATACAAAAGACTCTTTAATATCTTAGTCTATTAAAACTAACCCTCATTAAATTACTCATGGTAGTGAAAAAGAATGGACACTAAAATGCTGAAGTTTAAAATAACCCCAGGCACTGATGTTGTTTTCAGGGTTCACAGTGAGCTCAATTTGGCCTCTCTGACCAGGGCTCTGAAACTACATGCGCGACTCACTGGTCTGTGGGAGGTAGAGTGACTCACTCAAGGATGCTCTTTTTCATACAAATACATTACAGCACAGCTCTGAGACTTAGACCACATTGCCCTAGGGCAAATCAGAAGAGTAGGAGCTTTGTCTGTATTTGTGGACTAAGAAAATATACAATGTTCATTCTAAAGAGCAGTTGAAACCAGATAAGGCCAAGGAGGGAAGAACTTTGAGTTCAATATGAAAAGAATTATAGATAACCACTCATTTTTACTTTAGGGAAAACCAAAATGAATTTGTCCTGGAAGATAAAAGATTGACAATGTTCTGATGAGAGAAAAAGGGAGTTTTCAA
Source organism: Bison bison bison (assembly GCF_000754665.1). Lineage (NCBI taxonomy): Eukaryota > Metazoa > Chordata > Mammalia > Artiodactyla > Bovidae > Bison > Bison bison. Next base: position 2,349,910 of record NW_011494945.1, on the reverse strand, counting down.
TTTTAGTGTTTGACCCTATTGTTTCCCAGCATTATTTCTCTCTTTGCATTTTATCAGACATACATAGTGTGAGACATAATAGAGGGAATAGTCATGTGGGAGTGTATGTGTATTTATATACACTATTAATGCATATGTGTGCACAGGCATACATACATATTTAGAGAGAGTGAGGGACAAAGGGAGAGAGTAAGAAGGGGAATATAAAATGACTTTTGTACATCACCAATTTAATATACCTTTCCACCAATGTTTTCAGGGCTGAAACCCACTCACTCCCTCCTACCCATGTTTATACATATATGCATGCATGCTAAATTGCTTCAGTCATGTCCACATCCAACTGTTTGTGACCTCATGGACTGTAGACCACCAGGCTCCTCTGTCCACGAGATTCTCCAGGCGAGAATACCGGAGTGGGTTATGTCCTCCTCCAGGGAGTTTTCCTGATCCAGGGACAGAACCTGAATGTCTTACATTTTCTGCATTGGCAGGTGGGTTCTTGACCACTAGCACCACCTGGGAAGTCCATATACATATATACATGTATTTATTTTATAGAAAGCATAGAAGTGTATTACAAAACTTGGCTATATTATTACTAAAATATTTAAAGTAATTGGGGAAAAATATTTGAAACCTTAAGGCTTATATACCACTGTAACAATATACAATGTCTTTTTTGAGTATTTTGACAAATGCTCTTCACCTTGTCATTAGCTCAGCTCTAGCATCACAGATCATTAGGCAGCAAATGCCATTAGTACTTGAAGAAATCTGAGTGGTGATGTAGAGTAGCCTGTGGCTATTAAGAAAATGAATGGAGACTAGAACATATTATTAGTTCTTCTTAGATGATGTAATTTTAGAAGACCTGAAATGCTGTCATCGACCATGAGGAATAACAAAACACATAATTACACAAATACTTAATTTTCCTCAACTAAGTGTATTCACTTGTCAGGAGTATAAAAATAAGAATTGAAAGAAAATTGACTAGTGGAATGCTAACTCTTTAAAATCAAATTGTCATGTGAATGGTTGCAACCCAGATTACAAAGAAAACTTTCAAGACGGTCACAAATTAAATAATACCACGATTAATTGGTTTCCTTAATTCTTAATGGCCATGAGACATCCTTTCTGAAATCACTCATACCCACCAGAAGTTGACTTAGACTATTCAGCTGTTAAAATATCTTGCAAATTCCCCTTTGCTGATGAAGTTGGGAGAATTTGGCCTGGCTATTACTTCCCTAGTCATTTACCTTTATTAACTGCACTTTAACCTCCATTAAATTATTGGGCATAAAATGGAGCAGAGCTCCAACCTATTCTGAATTCTACCATGAAGGGCTGAGGAGAAAGAGAAGTGATAACTGAGAGGATCTTAAAATGCACCTAAGCAGGCTTTCCTAGAACATTTGCCTTGGGGTCTGGAAGCTAAGTCAATGCTTCTCCCTGCAGCTGGGCAAGTGGCAGTGGGTAAAATCCCAGAGTATTCAGTTTCAGCTTGGGAAGCATTAACAATGGGAACCCCTTCAGATGAGAACAAATGATTTGCAAATAAGCTATCACATTCTCCACTGTGGATAAGAATCTAAGTCAAAACAATGATATGCTTTTCTTTTTATTTTGCCATTATCATAAGTATAAAGAGGTTTCGAAGAAGCCTGCTCCAAGGTTAGGGCTGTCAGACAAACACTGGAGGCTGCAGAGCTTATATACTTGTGTCCTCAAGTCTCTCTCCATTGTCTCCTCTCAAATTCTTTTCCTCCCACTCCATCCTCCAAACCAACCCCACACATAAATATACTCTAAATCTGCCCTCTGGATTTTTACTCATATTTTCTATGTCAACAGCTGATTGCATTTTACCACAATCAAAGCCAGACACTTAAGTGTTATCAATCCAGTGGTGCGGTATCAACAAGCTGTCAGAGCAAAGACTAGGTCTTGAAACATGAGAAACACTTTTATGTTTAATTTTGTTGACTGGGTGGACTGCGTAACACCAAGCCAGTTCTGGGAAAGCGCACAGTCCAGTCTTCATTGCCAAGAAGAGTAGAAAAGGAAAATCCTTTCAAGGAAATAATTGAAGTCAAGTTGTTTTTACATCAACTGATGTTCCAAATGATTTTGAGATGATATGGTAGAGTGGCAAGTGTGCAGAATTTGAAGACCATATCCAAGTCTAAGGCAGAGACCACAAGGGTCCTGATGTGAAAAGAGCTTAGAGCAGACTAAATGCTCTTACTTCTGGAGATATGCCTACCTAGAAATACAAGTAAATGATCTTAGTTTTCTTTTGCCCATACTAGCTTTGCCCCTCACTAGCAAATGCTCTCTTAAAAGTCACTGGTGTTTAATTTTATCAAAGTAATTCAAATATATCGTTTGAAAAGTCAGGTAGGTTCAGAAAACACAGTGAAAACTAGAATCTACCACTGCACACCTTCAACCTAGTCTTACTTCCTAACACAAATATTTGCAAAATGTCTCAGCTATTTTTTTCTGACTTCTACTTCTTCTTCTATACTTCTAATTAATATGGTTATTAATCATCTCAGTTCAGTTCAGTCGCTCAGTCGTGTCTGACTCTTTGCGACCCCATGAATCACAGCATGCCAGGCCTCCCTGTCCATCACCACCTCCTAGAGTCCACCCAAACCCATGGCCATCAAGTCAGGGATGCCATCCAACCATCTTATCCTCTGTCGTCCCCTTCTCCTCCTGCCCCCAATCTTTCCCAGCATCAGGGTCTTTGCAAATGAGGCTACTCCTTGCATGAGGTGGCCAAAGTACTGGAGTTTCAGCTTCAACATCAGTCCTTCCAATGAACACCCAGGACTGATCTCCTTTAGGATGGACTGGTTGGATCTCACTGCAGTCCAAGGGACTCTCAAGAGTCTTCTCCAAAACCATAGTTCAAAAGCATCAATTCTTTGGCACTCAGCTTTCTTCACAGTCCAACTCTCATATCCATACACGA
>NW_011494945.1:2346441-2346818 GCF_000754665.1 Bison bison bison | reverse complement strand
GGAGTAAGCGTCTTTTAATTTCATGGCTGCAATCACCATCTGCAGTGATTTTGGAACCCCAAAAAAATAAAGTCTGACACTGTTTCCCCTGTTTCCCCGTCTATTTCCCATGAAGTGATGGGACCGGATGCCATGATCTTAATTTTCTGAATGTTGAGCTTTAAGCCAACTTTTTCACTCTCCTCTTTCACTTTCATCAAGAGGCTCTTTAGTTCTTCTTCACTTTCCACCATAACAGTGGTGTCATCTGCATATCAGAGGTTATTGATATTTCTCCCGGCAATCTTGATTCCAGCCTGTGCTTCCTCCAGCCCAGCGTTTCTCATGATGTACTCTGCATATAAGTTAAGTAAGCAAGGTGACAATATACAGCCTTG
>NW_011494945.1:2345957-2346341 GCF_000754665.1 Bison bison bison | reverse complement strand
GAGGCAGGTCAGTGGTCTGGTATTCCCATCTCTTTCAGAATTTTCCTACAGTTTATTGGGATCCACACAGTCAAAGGCTTTGGCATGGTCAATAAGCAGAAATAGATGTTTTTCTGGAACTCTCTTGCTTTTTTGATGATCCAGTGGATGTTGGCAATTTGATCTCTGGTTCCTGTCTTTTCTAAAACCAGCTTGAACACCTGGAAATTCACAGTTCACGTACTGCTAAAGCCTGGCTTGGAGAATTTTGAGCATTACTTTACTAGCATGTGAGATGAGTGCAATTGTGCATTCTTTGGCATTGCCTTTCTTTGGGATTGGAATGAAAACTGACCTTTTCCAGTCCTGTGGCCACTGTTGAGTTTTCCAAATTTGCTGGCATAT
>NW_011494945.1:2345000-2345857 GCF_000754665.1 Bison bison bison | reverse complement strand
CTCACTGCAGTCCAAGGGACTCTCAAGAGTCTTCTCCAAAACCATAGTTCAAAAGCATCAATTCTTTGGCACTCAGCTTTCTTCACAGTCCAACTCTCATATCCATACACGACTACTGGAAAAACCATAGCCTTGGTTAGATGGACCTTTGTTGGCAAAGTAATGTCTCTGCTTTTGAATATGTTATCTAGGTTGGTCATAATGTTCATTCCAAGGAGTAAGCGTCTTTTAATTTCATGGCTGCAATCACCATCTGCAGTGATTTTGGAACCCCAAAAAAATAAAGTCTGACACTGTTTCCCCTGTTTCCCCGTCTATTTGCCATGAAGTGATGGGACCGGATGCCATGATCTTAATTTTCTGAATGTTGAGCTTTAAGCCAACTTTTTCACTCTCCTCTTTCACTTTCATCAAGAGGCTCTTTAGTTCTTCTTCACTTTCCACCATAACAGCGGTGTCATCTGCATATCAGAGGTTATTGATATTTCTCCCGGCAATCTTGATTCCAGCCTGTGCTTCCTCCAGCCCAGCGTTTCTCATGATGTACTCTGCATATAAGTTAAGTAAGCAAGGTGACAATATACAGCCTTGACATACTCCTTTTCCTATTTGGAACCAGTCTGTTGTTCCATATCCAGTTCTAACTGTTGCTTCCTGACCTGCATACAGATTTCTCAAGAGACAGGTCAGGTGGTCTGGTATTCCCATCTCTTTCAGAATTTTCCACAGTTTATTGGGATCCACACAGTCAAAGGCTTTGGCATGGTCAATAAGCAGAAATAGATGTTTTTCTGGAACTCTCTTGCTTTTTTGATGATCCAGTGGATGTTGGCAATTTGATCTCTGGTTCCTCTGCC
>NW_011494945.1:2342752-2344900 GCF_000754665.1 Bison bison bison | reverse complement strand
AGTGATGCTTTCTAAGGCCCACTTGACTTCACATTCCAGGATGTCTGGCTCTAGGTGAGTGATCACACTATCGTGATTATCTGGGTCATGAAGATCTTATTTGATCTACTGACTGCCAATTGCGGCAGATATTTTTTCTCTCTTACACTAAACCTCTCCCTTACACTACTAATCACTTCCCATTCCCACCATCTTCCTAGTGTATGTTTACAACAGTTTTTGGTTAAATTCCTGAATGCAGATACTTTATTATAACTGTTCAATTATTGTTTGTTGCTGAGCCAAGTAGCATAATATGATTATGTTTCCATTTCTGTAGTATTTTTACTATTTCTAAAACAGTATAATGGTTTCAATTCTTCATTGACTTAGGCTTCTATACATAAAACCTATATCTAATTTGCCTCAAAAGTGTAAACCTAACACATAAAACATTTCATAATACTATTTTTCACATGATCAAAAGCATCAGATAGTCTCACCATGGCATATGTTTTCCTGGAAATCTCTCCCTCTGAGACCTCTTTCACTCTCTCTCCATTCTGGACTGCATGCTCTTCCAGACCCACTGCATAGCTTTAGCGCTATCATCCTAGAACTTGCCTTCACCTCTCTCCTGTCAATGGCTCCCTCATTTCTACAATCCTGTAGTTTCCCTCTATTCCTTTTTTCTTCTATTGCTTTTTTCTCTTGTGATTTTATGACTCTCTTTAGTGTTATGTTTAGATTTCTTTCTCATTTTTTATGCATCTATGCTTTATGGTTAAGATCTTTAAGATTAGCAAATGAACCTTCTTCACATATCATACAGTCACGTCTCAAACTGCAGCCTTCACTACACTGAGACCCAGGATGAGTAAGTCTACTCGAGTCCCTCAAAGGAAGTATCCCAGGTCCCCACAGGCCTCAGACCCCCTGGATGTCAGCCCCACTGGTTTCTAAAGCCAGATATTTTGAGGACCTCATCTCTTCATTCAGGCCCAGTGTGAGGTAGGCACCCCTCATGCTCAGGGAGATACTCCTACCAGGGGTAGGGTTTGGAGACAGACTACATCTCTGACACTCCTACCCATCTCTTTGTGACTTTTTTATCTCTTATTGTGCTGCGAGCTGTTCAGCTAGTCCACAGTTCTCTTTCAGCAAAAATTATTTCATAATACCTATAGATTTGGTATGTCCATGGAAGGAAGGGAGTTCAGGGTCTTCCTGTACTGCCATACGCACGAACGCAGTGGCTGCGACGGCACACAAGTGCAGCGGCTACAAATTTGGAGAACTCACCAGTGGCCACAGGACAGGAAAAGGTCAGTTTAAATTCCAATCCCAAAGAAAGGTAATTCCAAAGAATGCTCAAACTACTGCACAACTGGACTCATCTCACATGCTAGTCAGAGAAGGCAATGGCACCCCACTCCAGTATTCTTGCCTGGAAAATCCCATGGATAGAGGAGCCTGGTGGGCTGCAGTCCATGGGGTTGCGAAGAGTCGGACACGAACTGAGCAACTTCCCTTTCACTTTTCACTTTCATGCATTGGAGAAGGAAATATCAACCCACTCCAGTGTTCCTGCCTGGAGAATCCCAGGGACAGAGGAGCCTGGTGGGCTGCTGTCTATGGGGTCATACAGAGTCAGACACAACTGAAGTGACTTAGCAGCAGCAGCACAAGCTAGTAAAGTAATGCTCAAAATTGTCCAAGCCAGGCTTCAGCAATATGTGAACCATGAACTTCCAGAAGTTCAAGCTGGTTTTAGAAAAGGCAGAGGAACCAGAGATCAAATTGCCAACATCCAATGGATCATCAAAAAAGCAAGAGAATTCCAGAAAAACATCCATTTCTGCTTTACTGACTATGCCAAAGCCTTTGACTGTGTGGATCACAATAAACTGTGGAAAATTCTGAAAGAGATGGGAATACCAGACCACCTGATCTGCCTCTTGAGAAACCTGTATGCAGGTCAGGAAGCAACAGTTAGAACTGGACATGGAACAACAGGCTGGTTCCAAATAGGAAAAGGAGTATGTCAAGGCTGTATATTGTCACCCTGCTTATTTAACTTACATGCAGAGTACATCATGAGAAATGCTGGGCTGGATGAAGCACAAGCTGAAATCAAGATTGCTGGGAGAAATATCAATAACCTCAGAT
>NW_011494945.1:2336428-2342652 GCF_000754665.1 Bison bison bison | reverse complement strand
GAGCGAAAAAGTTGGCTTAAAGCTCAACATTCAGAAAACAAAGATCATGGCATCCGGTCCCATCACTTCATGGCAAATAGACGGGGAAACAGTGGAAACAGTGGCTGACTTTATTTTTCTGGGCTCCAAAATCACTGTGGATGCTGATTGTAGCCATGAAATTAAAAGACACTTGCTCCTTGGAAGGAAAGTTATGACCAACCTAGACAGCATATTAAAAAGCAGAGACATTACTTTGTCAACAAAGGTCCATCTAGTCAAGGCTATGGTTTTTCCAGTAGTCATGTATGGATGTGAGAGTTGGACTGTGAAGAAAGCTGAGTGCCGAAGAACTGATGCTTTTGAACTGTGGTGTTGGAGAAGACTCTTGAGAGTCCCTTGGACTGCAGTGAGATCCAACCAGTCCATCCTAAAGGAGATCAGTCCTGGGTGTTCATTGGAGGGACTAATGTTGAAGCTGAAACTCCAGTACTTTGGCCACCTGATGCAGAGAGCTGACTCATTGGAAAAGACCCTGATGCTGGGAAAGATTTAGGGCAGGAGGAGAAGGGATGACAGTGGTTGAGATGGTTGGATGGCGTCACCGACACAATGGAAATGGGTTTGGGTGGACTCCGGGAGTTGGTGATAGACAGGGAGGCCTGGCGTGCTGCAGTTTATGGAGTCGCAAAGAGTCGGACACGACTGAGCGACTGAATTGAACTGAATTGATACTGCCATATTGGACCCTCTTCTGATTAAATGTTAGATTTAAGAGGACAAAATTAGTATCTCAGGAGTGCTTAACTAAGGAGGGAAAAGGAAATAATATGATTTTGCCAGTCATAGTTGTTATGCTGGAAACTATTACAAAGTTTCCAGCTCTCCTGAAAAGAAATAACCTCTCCTTCTTGCCTTACTTCAAGCACAACTTTTAAAATAATATTTTCTGGTTACAATAATAGGATATGTTTATGTTTATTGTGGAAATTTGAAAATGTGGAATTATAGAAAGGCTCAAAGGAGAAAATGAAAATCAACTGCAACAATACTACTGAAAGAAATAATTCCTGCTATGATTTTGATTTATATCTCTTCTGTCTGCATGTGTATAATATACATTTTTGTTGTTTATAAAGGTGTGACTTTTTTTATCAATACATAACTGATATTTTCATGCCATTAAAATATTTTAAGCCATAGTATCCAATCACAGCTTCATCATAATTTACTTAATGTCTTGTTGACATTTAGGTGGTTTCCAATTTTTTACTTTCATAATAATGCTGCAATGAATAGGATATCCTGTAACATAAATCATTTTATACACCATAGTAATATCCTTGACATAAATATTTAGAAATAAAATTGATAGAACATAGGTAATTAATATTTTTTAAACTTCTAGTACATTCAACCATGTTACCCTCCAAGAAGACTTCATCAGTTTTACACCACCAACAACAAAGTGTTAAAAATCTTGTCTAATAATATTGCAATAGTGCAAATTATTTTGTATCTTTCCTTTGATGAACTGCCAACATCCGTTGGATCATAGAAAAAGCAAGGGAGTTCCAGAAAAACATCTACTTCTGCTTTATTGACTGTGCCAAAGTCTTTGACTGTGTGGATCACAACAAACTGTGAAAAATTCTTAGAGATGTTAATACCAAACCACCTTACCTGCCTCCTGAGAAATCTGTATGCAGGTCAAAAAGCAACAGTTATGACCAGACATGGGACAACAGACTGGTTCCAAATCAGGAAAGGAGTACATCAAGGCTGTATATTGTCACCCTGTTCATTTAACTTATATGCAGAGTACATCATGCAAAATGCTGTGCTGGATGAAGCACAAGCTGGAATCAAGATTTCTGGGAGAAAATATCAATAACCTCAGATATGCAGATGACACCACCCTTATGGCAGAAAGCATAGAAGAACTAAAGAGCCTCTTAATGAAAGTGAACGAGGAGAGGGAAAAAGCTGTCTTAAAATTTAACATTCAAAAAACTAAGATCATAGCATCCGGTCCCATCACTTCATGGCAAATAGATGGGGAAACAATGGAAACAGTGATAGATTTTTTCTTGGGCTCCAAAATCACAGCAGATGGTGACTACAGCCATGAAATTAAAAGATACTTGCTCCTTGGAAGAAAAGCTATGACCAACCTAGACAGCATATTAAAAAGCAGAGACGTTATAAGGACTGTCTAGTCAAAGCTATAGTTTTTTCAGTAGTCATGTATGGATGTGATGGTTGGACTATAAAGAAAGCTGAGTGCTGAAGAATTGATGCTTTTAAACTGTGGTATTGGAGAAGACTCTTGAGAGTCCCTTTCCTTCTCCAGGGGATCTTCCTGACCCAGGAATAGAGTCAGACATGACTTAGCAACTAAACCACTCCCTTGGACTGCAAGGAGATCAAACCAGTCAATCCTAAAGGAAATCAGTCCTAAATATTCATTGGAAGGACTGATACTGAAGTTGAAGCTCCAGTATTTTGGCCACCTGATGTGAAGAACTGACTCAATGGAAAAGACCCTGAAGCTGGGAAAGATTGAAGGCAGGAGGAGAAGGGGACGACAGAGGCGAGATGGTTGGATGTCATCACTGACTCAATGGACATGAGTTTGAGCAAGCTCTGGAAGTTGGGGATGAACAGGGAAGCCTGGTATGCTGCAGTCCATGGGGTGCAAAGAGTCAGACATGACTGAGCAACTGAACTGAACTGAACTGAACTGTAAATTATTTATCTACCCCTTTGATGAATTGAAATGTATCCTCTGCATTATTTTCATACATGATGCATTTCTGCAAAACAACTGGAAATTTAAGTGTGCAAAAGTTGAATAATGAAGTAACATCATTATAGATTCTAAAGAAGGCAAGAAATATAAAATTCCTAATGGTCTTTTGCTTTTTCAGACACTGGTATGGTGTGGATTTCTCCTATTTTAGAATCAAAGATGATGTTAGTTTTCTAACACAAGATGCTAACTCTCAAAGTAGTAAAACTTAATTCAAAAAAGAAATCTGATGACCACCAAGCAGGCAATATTGTTTTTTTTTCCTTTTATCTATAAATGTGATAGAAATGTATCAGTTTAACTCTACAATTTAAACTTTTCTTATATTGCCAGAATATGATTGCCTTTTTTCTTAATAAATTGTCAGATATCAGTTGTGAAACTTTTGGTATCTATTTCTAAATGAGATCTTTTGTAGATTTCTATACCATTTGGGGGAAGATTTTCATACTGTTATCATCATAAGCACTGAAAGTAAATTGGAAGGTTTTATATTTTCTTTCTCTGCTTTTAAACAATTTTATATATTGTGTGAATCATCTGTTCTCTAATAGTTTATAGAATTTCATCCATGAAAGCACTCAAGCCATGTTTTTCTGGAGGTAATTTATCATTAATTTCTAGAGTTTCTATGAGTGTCATTAAATTTTTCTAGAATTATTCATTTAATCAAGCTTGTAAATTTATAAGTACAGACTTACTATAATTTCAATATCCTTTATATCTATAGTTTATATTCATTGTTGGAATCTTATTTTGTTTTTCCCTTGATTATATTAGCTAACTTTGTTATTGTCATTGTTATTATTTGTTTTGCTTTGTTCATAAACAGCTTTTGAATCATTTATCTACTGCCATCTGTTTTCTGGAAAATTCTAAGTCATTACCTCTTTGTGTTTCTACCACATTCTCTTTCTTTTTTTTAGATTCCAAGTACACATATGTCAGATATTTTCCCCATATTTCACTGGTCTCTGATGCTTGTTTATGTATTTTCCATCTCTTTGTTTCTTGATACTTAGGTCTGAATACCTGGATGCTTTCTTCTTACCAATTTGCTAATTCATTAAATCTGTTTTAATGAAACCTATATATCCAGTTCTTACTTGGAATTACTAAAAAATTTTCAGTTCTCAAATATGCTTTAACTTATCTATGCTTTTTCCAGTTTTCTGCTAACACTTTCCATCCTTTTTTTAAATAAATGTGTCACAAATATTTTAAAACCCATGCCTGATAATTCCTATATCTGGATCTCTTGTAGGTCTGATTTTATTGTTTGTTTTAATTTTTCTCTCTTAGTTTTTGGTCAACATGACCAGAAATTTCTTAATGTAATGCTGGACATTGTATATAAAAAATAATTTGAAACTCTGGACAATGGTGTCTTTGTCCAGATGGGACTTACTTTTATTTCTGAGAGAAAATTAAGGCAAAGGATTATCACTTTAATATAATTGATTAAAGTTGATTGAAATAACTCAAAGTGAAAGTCACTCAGTACGCGTTTGACTCTTTGCGACCCCATGGACTATACAGTCCATGGAATTTTCTAGGTCAGAATACTGGAGTGGGGAGCCTTTCTCTTCTCCAGGGGATCTTTCCATCCCAGGGACTGAACCCAGGTCTCCCGCATTGCAAGTGGATTCTTTACCAATTGAGCTATCAGGGAAGACCTGAAATGACTCAAAACTGGGACTTTGTTTTCCCTGTGAGAGTTAGTCCATACTCCTAGGGTGTAACTGTTTGGGAGCCCCAGTTGAAAACCTTGGGTATTTATAAGCAACTCTTCTTGCTTGTTGCTGTTCAGTCACTAAGTCGTGTCTGACTCTTTGCGGCCCCATGGACTACAGTACAACAGGATTCCCTGTCTTTCACTACCTCCCGCAGTTTGCTCAAACTCATGGCCATTGAGTCGGTGATGCCATTCAACCATCTCATCCTCTGTCGTCCCCTTCTCCACCTGCCCTCAATCTTTCCCAACATCAGGGTCTTTTCCAATGAGTCAGCTCTTCACATCAGTTAGCCAAAGTATTGGAATTTCAGCTTTAGTCCTTCCAATGAACACTCAGGACTGATTTTCTTTAGGATTGACTGGTTTGATCTCCTTGATGTCCAAGGGACTCTCAAGTTGGCTCTCAATTTTAGTTTGGGGCACCCAGCCCCATAAGACTACCCTAAAATCTGCTGAGCCTCTATGCCTCTCAAATATTACTTTTTGCAAAACTTCTAGCCTCTCAGCCTTCACCTATGCTTCTAACTGGCAAATGCCTTAAGATGAAAAGTGGCACCAGAAATGGGGTTCATCTCTTAGGGCTCTTCTTCTCTCCAGAATTCTGGCCCTCAAGTCCTTGATACCTTGGTAGCTCCTCAGTGTCATCCAACAGATTTTGTTGTTCTTGTTAGTTTATTTCTGTTTTCTGTGTGTGTGTGTGTGTGTGTGTGTGTGTGCGTGCGCGCGTGCGCGCGCGTGCATACTCAGTCGCTCAGTCCAACTTTTTGCAATCCCACAGACTGTAGTTCGCCAGGCTCCTCTGTCCATGGGATTTTCTCAGTGTGTTGAACTGGTTTAAAAGTAAACAGTCTTCTATGATCACAAAAGGAAGAATTTCATTATGTTTTCTCAGTAATTAATTTCTGTTTTTATGTTTATTAATTCCTTTAATTTCTTTTTTGGTTTGTTTTATTAAAGTTTTTCTTACTGAGTTGAATATTTAATTTGTTAACTTTTTCTTCTTTATTGCTTTGAACAATGTAAAATGTAAACTCATTTTCAACTTTTTAAATAAATCTCCATGTGTGGTAACCAGCAAGATCACAGAACCTGATGTAGTATCCCAAAATTTATCTAGTAAATATTTGATGATTTTCTACTTGGTATTCATTATTTATTTCACATTTTTTTTAAATAGCCCTCAAATTTGGCCCTATTCTTCTTCCAGCTAAACTACTTTGAGGGAAACCGATCCTACCCTTATCTCCAATTTTAGGTCCTCAGTTTAGTCACTCAGTTGTATCCAACTCTTTGCGACACCATGGACTCCAGCACTCCAGGCCTCCCTGTCCATCACCAACTCCCACAGTTTACCCAAATTCATATCCATTGAGTCAGTGATGCCATCCAACCATCTCATCCTCTGCCATCCCCTTCTCCTCCTGCCCCCAATCCCTCCTGGCATCAGGGTCTTTTCAAATGAGTCAGCTCTTCGCATCAGGTGGCCAAAGTACTGGAGTTTCAGTTTCAACATCAGTCCTTCCACGAACACTCAAGTCTGATATCCTTTAAGATGGACTGGTTGGACCTCCTTGCAGTCCAAGGGATTCTCAAGGGTCTTCTCCAACACCACACTTCAAAAGCATCAATTCTTCAGCACTCAGCTTTCTTTATAGTCCAACTCTCACATCCATACATGACTACTGGAAAAACCATAGC
>NW_011494945.1:2333967-2336328 GCF_000754665.1 Bison bison bison | reverse complement strand
AACCATAGCCTTGACTAGACGGACCTTTGTTGGCAAAGTAATGTCTCTGCTTTTGAATATGCTGTCTAGGTTGGTTGTAACTTTCCTTCCAAGGAGTGTCTTTTAATTTCATGGCTACAATCACCATCTGCAGTGATTTTGGAGCCCCAAAAAACAAAGTCTGCCACTGTTTCCACTGTTTCCCCATCTATTTCCCATGAAGTGATGGGACCAGATGCCATGATCTTTGTTTTCTGAATGTTGAGCTTTAAGCCAACTTTTCACTCTCTCCTCTTTCACTTTCATCAAGAAGCTCTTTAGTTCTTCTTCACTTTCGGCCATAAGGGTGGTGTCATCTGCATATCTGAGGTTATTGATATTTCTCCTGGCAATCTTGATTCCAGCTTGTGCTTCTTCCAGCCCAGCATTTCTCATGATGTACTCTGCATATAAGTTAAATAAGCAGGGTGACAATATACAGCCTTGATGTACTCCTTTTCCTATTTGGAACCAGTCTGTTGTTCCATGTCCAGTTGTAACTATTGCTTCCTGACCTGCACACAGATTTCTCAATTTTAGGTCCTGCTGCTACTGCTGCTACGTCGCTTCAGTCGTGTCCAACTCTGTGTGACCCCATAGATGGCAGCCAACCAGGCTCCCCTGTCCCTGGGATTCTCCAGGCAAGAACAGTGGAGTGGGTTGCCATTTCCTTCTCCAATGCATGAAAATGAAAAATGAAAGTGAAGTTGCTCAGTCGTGTCCGACTCTTAGCGACCCCATGGACTGCAGCCCACCAAGCTCCTCTGTCCATGGGATTTTCAAATGACATATTTTATTCTCCTGGCCACAATAATTGGTTCAGTTGTACACATATGCTCTAATCAAATTCATTGAGTCATCTCAATATCTTGCTTGGAATCCTAAGAATACTCTTTCCTTTTTATGAGTGAGAAAAATCAAACCCTGTTTTCTCTTGGTATTCATCTTGCAACCACAAGAGAAGCCTTTCAGGGAGTAACATGATACATGCATGGTGCTGGACAGAGCTGGAATAGTCACTGAGCAATTGACCTGGAACCTTGATTAAACCATGCTGGAAGCCCACCTTCCAGCTGGACTTTTAAGTTACAGAGCCAATAAATTCCCTTTATTATTTAAGCCAGTTTGAATCTGATTGATTTTTCTTTCCCTCACAGCCAAATGCATTCTACCTAATACCCTTTGTACCTAACAAACACTTTGCAATGACGGTGATATTAAAGACAAGGAAAACACACAAGGAAAAAAAAAAACAAACAACTAGATTTACAGTTTTAAGACCACATTCAGTTGCCCATTAAATAAAAATATAAGCCACTCATTTTTAGCATCTAGAATCTTATTTGTTTTGTTCCTCACTATATCCCGAGTACCTAGTCTAGTGCCTACCAGTTTTCAATAAATATTCAATAAGTACCTCATTGAATAAGTGAACAGTTATGAATACGAATGATGTTTTCTAAAGCTATTCCCATAAACTCAAATAGTGAAAGAAAAACATTTTCTCAGAGTGTAATTGAGAAACGTCTCAATGCCATGCCTAGGAAAGACTCTTAGCACTCAATGGTCTCATTCAAATGAAATGCTTTGTTCCTAAGATTGCCCACATTCAAACGTTAGGTGCATAAACAATAGACATAAATCCAAAATACTTATAATAATAAATTTCATGACATATGTTTTTATAGAATATCAATTAATTAATAAGACTAGCACCAATATGCAAACCATATATAACCAAGCCATAGGACTTTTGGTTCTCTCATTTGTAAAATATGTAAATGAACGATTCTAAGATAACTCCTGCTCTAAAAATAGTATGAGCTTATGATGCCAAAGCTGATCTTTCATCATTAGAGGGATCAAATCCATTCACACCTCTTGCCTCTTCTATGGCCTCTGTGGCACTTCCACTAGCTCAGTAATCTATTCAGACTGCAAAAACTTAATGGTTTGGGATTTGCATGTCCAAGGACCAGGAAAATTTCAAAAGGGGCTCTAAGCTCAGTTGATTAAAGAATCAGTCCTCCTCCTCACCCAAAGATCTCTTTAGTGAGGACTGGGGATGGCAAGCACGATGGGCTACCAGATCTATTCCAAGTTAAAGCAATGAGTCAAATTAAGTTAGGAATTGGGATTGAGGTAAAGGAGGGAAGTGATTGTAGACTGAGGCAAACATATTCAATGTTGTTATATTTTGCCCGTAGAGGAGGATTTGAGTCTATGCCAGGCTGGTAATAGCAAATGTTTGGCCCTCAAAGTGTTTCCCACCCTGACATCTGCCACGGGAGAAGAGACAGCAGTCAGCAAGGGGCTGTGGGGACTTGGAGTCTAATGCTTTGG
>NW_011494945.1:2307025-2333867 GCF_000754665.1 Bison bison bison | reverse complement strand
TGCTTTGGATGGAGGAGGAGTGGCAAGGGTCCTGGGTGGCAACACAGGTGGCAGCCAAGTGGCAACTTTCATGCCAGATGGGCGAGTGTCACATGCTGCCCTCTGGCACAGACAAAACACATTTTAGGGAATTAAGGAAGCCCTGTACTTCTCAAATGGACAGATGATACCAAAGAGAAAGGTACAAAATTCTACTCTGTGGAAACTGATCAGTAAAACCAAATAAAGAATTCTTTCTTAGAGAGGAACTATAAATAAATGAAACAATCAATTTCAATTTGCTAATAAGGAAGACAATAACTTCCACTGTTACCTGAAGAAAGAGAAAACTGCTAAAATGAGTCCATTCTACAAGAAGCTACCCCCAGCTTCCCTTTACAATCCACCTCCTTTCTAGGCATTAATTTTCTCCCATCTTTAATCTGTGTGCTCATCTCAGTTCTAAGCTTTCTCCACAAGTATATTCACCACTGTGGGTAACTACCCACATTCTTGTAGGCATGGTAATGGATCATTTAAAATGGGAAATTGCTTCTTTAAAGCTACAAGACACTTCTAAAGCCAAGACAGTTGAAAAGATGTCATTGTAAGTTAATACAACAAACAGAATCTGGAAAAAATTCTTCCCAAATGTATTTGGCCATGAAGAAGGAAGTGGGTCAGAAAATTATGACCCTTGCATATTTAGCCTAACGTACATCCTCATTCCAGACAACTAATTGTGAGCTATTGAAAAGGGAAGCCTAAAGAGAGTATCATAAAAAGACATTCTCATAGCTTCTTCTCTGAAGATTCTATAAATAGACTGGAAATAATCTCCAGGGGACTTTTGCAACAGCTTGTGGACTGGTAGCAGTAATTAACAGAATCCAAATAAAATGCAATCTCCCACTTAAACACTGTTACAATTTCTTATTTTTCTTTAAAATTGTGATTATTTCTTGCTAACTTCCTTGGCTCAAAAGGTATATTTAAATTGCCCTACTTCTGCTCCCTGTATATCAAAGAGTGGGGAAAAAATGCAATCTAGTGAGCCAGAAAGGAAAACATTTCTATAAGCATATAATCTTACTTTAAAACTGGCGAAGCAAATAGAAGTAACTAAAAATATTATATCTTTGATTTCCATATTCATTACCTCCATGAGATTATATGTAGTAGTTTTAGTAACTGGCTGTTTATTTCTAACTAACTGTATGTAAAAAAGTTCAAGCATAAATCCCAAAAAGGGGGAATTTTACTTAGCTATTAGAAAGAATAATCTTCCTTTAGGGGACTCTGAAATACTGGAAGAAAAAAACAAGGAAGTTACAGAATCTTATTTTATGAGATTATAAAGAAGAAAGTCACAATTTTAAGGATAGTTTATCTATATTTCCCAAAGAAAGATATGAATTCTCTTATATTTCATAAATTCACTAATGGCATGACACTGTACACTTTAAGAGGGTGATGGGACCACTCTGTTGCAGAAAATTTTTGCCTAGTAATGGTTCATAAATGCTCTAAATTTCTAATTTTCTTTGTGCTTTTGAGTAGCAAGATGATCCTGAAAATTATTCCAATCATAATCAATAAATGAGGTTACTGAATAAATGAGATTCATAATAAAATAAGACACAGAAAGCAATTAGGTTTCCAAGCTACTAGTGAATATGTGTATAAAGTGCAAATTCTGTGGGGTCTCCTTTAAGGCATTTTTTTTGTTTCACTCTGAGACCTTAAAAACTACATATGTAATTTTAGAATCTTTGTGCATGTGAATGTGTGTGTTCAAAACCAAAACTGAAATTAATAATGGGATTTTATCTACACATAGATACACTAATAGGTATCTGCATTAGTTTAATAGGCAAGGTACCACAAGCTGGGTGGCTTATACAAAAAAACCAATACAATATTGTAAAGTAAAAAAATTAATTAATTAAAAAAAAAGAAATTTATTATCTCACAGTTGAGGCTGGAAGGCCAGTATTAAGGTGCTGGAAGGGTTGATTTCTTTAAAGGTAGACAAGAAGAACCTGTTCCATGTCTCTTGCCTAACTTCTGGTGGCATGTGAGCAATCTCTGGAATTCCTTGGCTCAGAAAAATATTACCCCAATCTAGATCTATGCCTTCTTTACGTGGCATTTTTCATGTGTGCACATCTGTGTTAAAATTTCCCCTTTTTATAAAGACATCAGTCACAGTGGATTAGCGCCCATCATAAAGACTATTTTGAATACCTTTGCAAGGACCCTATCTCCACATAGCATCACATTCTGAGGTGAGTCAGGTTAGGATACCAACATGTCTTTTGGGGGAGATACAACTGAACCAATAGCATATCCCCTAAAAGAAAAATTACACTGATAGAGTAAAAGATACAAAAGCAAGCAAGACCATTTAACCAAACTAGATGTCTGTTTCTGTTTAGTTTTTTTTTTTAATTAAACAAAAACTAGTTCTCTACAATTGGTAAAGAAATTGTCTGCCAATGCAGGAAACACAGGAGACACAGGTTCAGTCCCTGGATCAAGAGGATACCCTTGAAAAAGAAAAGGCAACCCACCCCAGTATTTTTGCCCGGAAAATTCCATGGACAGAGGAGTCTGGTGAGCTACAGTCTATGGGGTCGTAAAGAGTCAGACACAACTGAGCATATATACACAGTTCTCTATAATACCAGAAAACATGGGCATTTTAATTCTGTCCTCAGATTGAGCTAGTTCCTAGTGTTTTGCAGGCAAACTACCCACTGGTTAATTTTTTTACTTCAATTTTCCTAAAGTTGTATACAGCTACTGGAAAAAACGAAAACTGTCATACCACTGGAATGACTCAGCTATAATCACAGGTCACACAGGCACAGCATTTTGTTCTTGTGATGAATATCAAGCAGGCACCACAAAGAAAACCCTTAAAATTAATTATTTCATTGATGTATGTGTTGGGTTGGCCAAAAAGTTCATTTAGGTTTTTCCATAAGATGTTACAGACAAACCCAAATGAACTTTTTGGCCAACTCAATAGATCACCTGAAACAGTAGAAATGTTTTTCAAGTTTTATGTTCAGTCAACTCTTATTTGAAATAATGGAAATAGAAACTATTATATCCAAAGGGGACTTCAAATTTGTCTAGTTCAATTACAGACCTGAAAACTGTGACAGAGTGAGTGACTTATCTAAGGTAATCTCACAAGTTAGAGTAGAGCCAAGAATACAACTCAAGACTTGACTTTCCTTCCAGGTTAATGATGTTCTGTCTCACCATCACATCACCTTTGTCTGGCAATCGTCTCTTATACTCAGCACTAGGCTCTCGGGGGCTACCTGGAGCCTAGAAAAAAAGCTGAGAATCTGGCATAAATGTCATGAGCTATTTCTCCACAGGTCAGAACTAGAATCACCCTCAAGGACTCACACAAAAACTGTGTTGCTATAGAGATTTAAAGTGCAGTATGTAATTTTGTTATTGTAGCTGTCTGCTTTTTACCTTTAAAGCTTTAGTTCTCTCTAGATTATGGTTATAATTGCTGGATTTTCATATGTAAAAATCAGGATACATGTCCTACTAGGAAACATGTTTATTTCAATACATCTGTACATAATGATTACTCATTTAGTATTATTTCAAAATGACCCTTTTATGAAAGTTTCAAATTGATTTGAATACTTATGTACATATGAATATCAGATCATTGACATTCATAGTGACAATGGAACTATAGGATGGAAATTTTTAAATCAGGATTTCCCTAGACTGGTGTTGGGCTGGGAATAAAGGGCTCTTAGAACACCATGGTTATAACAAACTAAAGAAGATCAGACAAGTCTGAATGGGTGGGGAAGTGAGAGTGATTGTAATGAGGGCCCTACAAAACAATGGTTTCTTCAGAAGCAACAGATGACAAAACTACCGAGGTGAATAGTATGAAGTCATTTTTGTTTAAGGTTAAATATACCCTCTGACCAGTGCCCAAAGTAGGGCACAGCAAGTGAGTCACCAAGGATGCAGCATTTAAGGAAACACACCTAACTTACTCTCATGCTGGCCTGAGTGCCTTCTTAAACATTACAGCCTAGATGCCTCCCTCTTCATTCTAGTCCAGGCCCGTCCCTTCTATCCCTCAGTGGTTCCTGAGAGAGAATCATGTTACAATAGTTTATAAAAATTAACATGCATAATTATAATTCTGAATCACTGGAACACTAAATTACCTCAATAATTGCATCGAATAAGATAGGGAAATACACTGACAAGTTTTAAATAATTTAAATTTTAAGTTCCGGCAAACAGCATTAAGCTTATGTTCTGAGCAATATATAGTCAGCCAGAATGCCTCCGCTCTGATACTGCCAGGTGGCTCCTCAACGACTTCATAGTGCAGCTGGGACGTGAGATGGAGACACATCTTTCCCTTGGGTGGAAGCTGTCTGTGACACCCGGAGTCAGCGCCAACAGCACTGCTGTGCTACTTGTGCCTGCCACCTTCCTCCCCACTCTGATTGGTCCAGAGCAATCACCTGACACAGGCCCCAGCTGGGCCCATCAAAGTTCACCTTCAGAGAATCTGAAATTTAGATTCAAAGGCTGGAGGTCACCAGAATATAGGCCTACTTATCATTAAAGCAATTTCCACGTTCCTGCTGGCCCTTCCTTTCTAGTCTTGGTTGTTCACCATTTTACAGTCCATATGATGGCTCAGCACCTTTCCAGCAAGTCCTCCACTGGGCTGAAGTTTGCTGTTAATTTGTAATTCATACCTCCTAATACCCAAAGCAGAAACAGACTCTCCTCAAGGTGGGAACTGTGCTGGGTGCTAGGGTGCTGAGGAGAAACAGAATACAATTTCCACTTTCACAAAGCTCACAGAGCATCAGTGGTAAATGTGGCACTAAAAGTGAAAGTGTTAGCCACTCAGTCCTGTCCAACTCTTTGCAATCCCGTGGACTGTAGTCCACAACACTCCTCTGTCCATGGGATTTCCCAGGCAAGAATACCAGAGTGGGTAGTCATTCCCTTCTCTAGAGGATCTTCCTGACCCAGGGATCAAACCCATATCTTCTGCACTGCAGGCAGATTCTTTACCATCTGAGTCACCGAGGAAGCCCCTGAATGTGGTATTACTCCCACTTATTTGATAATTCCATAATTAATATATGAGTCCGTTTCTTTTTTCCAATGAGGAATTGGCTTGGTGTTGTTTAAGGTTAGAAACTCTAAGACATTAAGCTATGTGGTCTTATGTATTATATATAGCCCTTATAGGATATAATCTCCTAATAAAATGTTTCATTTAAGATACCATTTGATCCTAATAAATTTTAAATATTAAAGATATTTTGGAGGGGAAAAAAAAATACCTTTTAAAGAAAAAACTCAGAGAAAAAATACCATAACCATAAGGTTCCCATAACAAGGAAGGAAAGGATATTAAAAGTACAATAACTAATATTAAGTGGAATTTTTTTCATACTTTGAAAAATACCTTTTGTTTTAAACATGCAGTATCTCAGCAGCTGGAAAGCTGTGTTATGTGTTTAATTAAATGGCCCACACATGTGTTTATCGTACATCACACTGTGGTCTGTGACCAGATCCCCAGGGTGTACGGTCAGTCTTTTGCCTCATTGAACTCCACGCTGGAGGTCATGGGAAAGGGGTTCCTTATTTGAGTTTTCTCCTTCTCAGTTCCACACTTCCTCCACCAACTACCGGCAGATAAACAAAGCCCTGTTCAAAAGGTGACGGACTCCACTGACCTAATCCACTCTGAAATGCCAGCCTGGTCCACACGCCCCCTGAACTAGACCAGCAACGTCCAGCTCACCGGGACTTCCCCTAAGGAATGGCGCAGCCTGCCTCCCTCAGGCCAGGTTCCGTTCGTCGGATTGATTTGCCTTTTTGCTCTCTTCCTCCCCTGGGAAAAGAGATTCTCGGCACAGACGGGGGCAAAGAGAATCGTGAGGCTGAGATGCTGATTCTTCCTCAATGAGCTGAAGTTCTCCAGATGGCAGCAAGCGTTCGTCATGCAAATTCTTGGCAGCAGGGAGCCTGTCAAGTGGCTACTGCTGCTCATTGTTACCACCACTCCCCCACCCCCTCCACACAAACGCAGAAGAAATACCATCTGTCTACTGTGGGGCTGAGGGGTACTTTCCAAGTCCCGGAGTGGGTGCCGCTTAGCAGCCCTGTGCTGTCTGCACAGCCCAAGCAGGAGTTGCCTCAAGATGGCATCCAGTCTCGAGGATCCCTGAGCCAGGGAGGCCCAGCCCAGCTGGCAATCCCCCTCCTCCCTGGCCTGGCCCCTGCCTGGCTCCACGGCGGGGCAGTTTGCTAGCAGATTTCTCATAAGATATTTATGTAACAAAAATAGCAAAACTGGTTCTGTTTATCCCCTCAGATTCTGGGAACAAGATAATCTGAATTAACGACATGTCTCAGTCAATCACTAGTGGGACACACAATAGCAGAAAGCACGCTCCGGAAGTGAAAAGCACAGGAAGTGTAAAAAAAAGTACCTAGAACATCAAAATGATTTGTTTGATTTCCCTTCTCTCTTACAAACATCGTCTGATTAATAATCATCTCTCCTCAGAAGCAAAAGTTTTGTGTAAAAATGAAAGCTGTCTCTCAAAAGATTCTAAACTCTAGAGAAAGCTTAATACTTTGTCCATCCTTGAGTTCTGGGATAATTGCTATCATTTATTAACTTTATTTTTGTGGTAGGTTTTTTTTGCTCATATATACGAATGCAAATAACAGCATAATAAAAAATGCCATATCATCTCTGCATCCCTAATGTTGTCTTTTTAATCGTAGTACAGGAGTAAATTGTTCATATACCTAAATTCAGGTGACACTATCTTCCTTTATCTGTACAAAACTCTTTTACTATTTTTTTTAAACTTTTAATCTCCCATAGACATCTACAAAATATATGTACTCCCCACCTTTCTAATCTACCTTCTGTATATTTCCTGTATTTGCAACCTTCAAAAATATGCTCTTTGTGTACTTTTAAAAAATAACATGTGTATATTTGACTGAACTATAAATTGTCTCATTCCTGACATTTTCACCAATATTATGCCTTTAGATCTATCCTTATTGTTAATCTTCTTCACAAGGAATGTCAATTTCCCATAAAAAGCCCATTCTGCCTTGTTTTTCACTCTGCCTTTGAGAGGTAGAGTGACTTCTCCGTTGGTACATTTGCATGTTTTCCTGAACTCTTATTCATATATTTCATTCATGTGTTATTGGGTTTACAAACTTTCTTCCTTATTTGCAGGAAACCAATATACACGTTGTATATGTACTTTGTTTTCACATTATAAATATCTTCTGATCCGTTCCTGCCAATTAATTTTGCTTATGGAATCCTTTGTTAAAAACAATGTTTATATTTAGATATTCTCACTTGTGCTCTGGGATATTGCTGGGGTTTCCCTAAATGAGATCACAAAGATAAATTCCTGTATTTTCTTCCATAAAAGCTTTGAATTTTTGCCATTCAAATTTAGACCTTTAATTCACTTGAAGTGGATTCCTTTTCTTTTCTTGCAATATGTGCAATATGAAGCATAAATTACAAAGTTATTTTTCTTCATGTCTTGACCTAATTTTTCTATTGCTTATATTAAAGAATCCATCTTTTCCTTGCTAATTTCCAGTGTCACCTCAATCATATTTTTTCCTCCTCTTTCTTCACTTTATTCCATTCCACTATCTACCTATATGTTCCTATGCTAGTACCACATTAAAAAAAATTTTTTTTAGTACATTTTTTAAACATTTTTGTAATATGCTTGAAGTTCTGCTTAGACAAGTCCTTCCTTGGCTTCTTTTTAAAAAATTACTATAAATATGCATGGACCTTTGTTTTTGTACACATATTTTAGAATCAATTTTTAAAGTTACTCAAAAATTCTCTTGGGATTTTGACTGGATAAGATATAATTTATATATTAAATTCTGAAAAATTGAAATATATGTGATATTAAGTATATCTTTACATTTATTCAAGTCTCTTTTTGTCCTCTTATTATGTTAACAATATATTGATCCTCTTAAATTTTCCAGTACATAGTATAAGGCTATTTTTGTCTCTACCCTTGTAGTACTTATTTGTTCTTTTACTCATTTCTTTGCCTAAAAGCTCCCACAGTGTTATGGCAGCAGGGTTGAATGTGACCATTCTTGTCTTCTCCTCAGCCATAAATGAACTGGGCCTGGAACTCTTCCGTTAGGGCTGATATTTGTTGTAGGCTTTTTGTCACACACATGACAAAATGTGTGTCATATCTAATCCTTCTCATGAATTGGAATGGTTCGAATTATTTGATGATGCTTAAAATCATAAAATTTTACACTTTCAAGTATAATAGAACATTACAAAATGGTGAATCTCAAAATATTAGCAATCAAGAATGTCAGAAACTTTCCATTATCTTATTGAAACCCACTTTTTCAGATATAAATCCAACAATCATTTTAACGGTATTTTCTATCCACTACTTTCATTTGCTTCTCACTTGAAAAAATATGTTTCAAAACACAAGCATTTGCTCTGCTATAACCCTACACTAAAGGAGCTAACATACTCCACCTTGGCACGTTCATGGAACCTATAATCCTGGTTTCACGCTCTGAGAGGCAGTCTTGGACCTGCTTATGAGACCGGCATTCCTGTGTTTGTTCTACTACCTTAAAACTCCTCAAAACACCGGACGCTGTACAAATCTCTGTTCCCTAGTTCCTTTCTCTTATCATGTTTTTTTTCCAGTTAGCAAGCCATCTTCTCTTACATTTAGGTCTTTACTTCTGTGAATTAAAAACCTTACAACTATGATTAAATATGTGCCAAGTGGCTTTATTTCTGTCTTCAAAATTTCACTTCCTTTGATAAGACAAAAGTAGCATTTCCTACTACCATCAAAGATTTTCCAGATGGGAGAATGAAAGGATAGCATAAAAGACAGTACTATGAACATATAGTAATACCAATGATCAGATGTATAAAGTAAAAAGATTGCCATTGTGTTTTCTCTGTCAGTTGGCATGTAAACTTAATAAATGCAAGTTCAACTCAATTCGTTTCACTGATAGTGAGGACATAGTTTATGCTAGGAAACACATAGTCCAGTGGTTCTTAAATGTTAGCGTACATCAAAGTCAACTGACGGCTAATTCAAGCACAAGTTTCTTAGCCCCACCCCACAGTATAGGATTTAGGGAGGAGTTACAGTAAGCATTTTTAAATTCCCAAGTGATGAGGTTCTGCTGGTCCAGGGATTCACTTTGACAAGACTTGACATAGTTACTTTCACTTAATATTTATCTTCTCACAGGCAACGTAGTTTTTTATTCCCAAAGTTGATTTTTGTGTCTTGAGCCAATAATCATTACATGTTTAGCAAATTTCAGTATCTCAATGCATTATGTGGAAGTATGTAACATTATTGCTATTCATCCATTTTTGAGCCTATAAAACTGAAATTTCATAATGATTTAACCTAATATTAAGCTTTGCCAAGAGAAGCTTCTGTTCAAACAAAAAGCCTCCTGATTATAGCTTTCACATAGTGACCCATAGTCCATTTCTCAGACTGCAGAGTCTGGTTAGCTTCCCCAGGTTCAAGTTACATCTTGCTTAGTTCTGTAGAGAACGATAATAGAGGGAAAATGTCCTTTGCTTCAGATAATAGTGTATGATTAAAAACTTCTTAAAAAACAAAATAATGTATCTTGCTGGAGTAGACCATAGCCTTTATGGTTAATTTTCTGTGTTTGGAAAATAACTCCTTCTCATTTCAAAGTATCAAAAAAAAAAAAGAAAGTATCTTTTATATGTCAGATAATTTGTATCAAACAATAGTTTTATGGGTTAAATATCAACAACACAGAAATAGAAATATTAGAAATTTAAAAGCCATAGCTAACAATGCATATCCATTTGTTGTTGGATATGCATTGTCTGGATTTAACTCAAAATACTAAAAAGAAATTAAAAAATACAATTATGCAGTTTTGAATACTTTTCTAAAATTTCTCAAGTTTTCAATTCTTTCTCTAATCAAATTAAAGGTTTGTGTTGTTCTCAGGAGCACAGCAGGATCTTCTTTCTAATCCATTAAGAGGACCTCTCTCGTTATTTTCAAGACTCTGGGAATGAAGTTCTTATTTATGGGAAGGCTTGGTTTCATATGTAAAAAATCAGTTTGTTAGTTTCAAATGAAACTAATTTCTAAAGACTGGCTTAGACATTTAGCTCAGACAGTCACACATCATAAATTTCCCTGATCGTCTTAATAACTTTTGGCCAGTCAGACTAAACAAGTCTTTGTCATACCTGGTTTTGCTGCCACTGCAGGTAAAGCCAATGATTCTATATCATCACTTTTAAGTTGACAGGAAACTGGGAAATCAGACTCTTACTGAGGAAATTTTGTAATCATCCAAAACATATTCTGCCATGTTGACTTCCTTTAAAAGGTCATTAACCAAAGGGAAAAAAAAAGCATCTTGGCAATCAGATTATCATTTTTGTCCTTGTCAAAAACATTTAAAAAATATTTTTTTTATCATTCATAACCATAACTTTTTTATTCTCTATTCATTATGTAGGAAATTTTATTCCATTCCATCTTCTTTTTCATTTCTTTCCTCTTCTTTTCTAGTACAAACTAGCTTTGTTTTGTATTGCTTTAATTTTTACAGTTGAACTTTGCACAGTTTGGTTGTGATATTTGGCTTCTTCTATGGGGTCACAAAGAGTCAGACATGACTGAGCTACTAAGCATAGCACATTAGCAATTTACTCTATGATTCCAGTATTTTATTAGGTGTGATTTAGAGAGGGGGAGGCTTACTTTAATTTACACACAGTATAAAGAACATGGACTTTTAAAACAGGTAAATGTGAATTCTAATCCTTATTATGCCACTTACTAGCTATGTGACCTTAGGCAAGTCACTTACCTCTTGACACTTCAGATTCTCCCTTTTAAAATAAGCATATTAAAACCTACTCTATATGAGAAAAGTCAATATAGTTACTGAAAATCAGTTCAGATGCACAAATTCTAAAAGGCAAAAGTATAAATATATTATCCAAAAACATTACACTTGAAGAGAAGTTAAAAATACCAGACAAACCTGCATGGTATATGAAACTGACTTGAATTTTTAGAAATCACTTCATCCTACAAATATATATATCATTTGCCTGTCAAGTTTGGGATCTGGCATCTGGATTTAGCCCAGAATTTAGAGCAAGTCACAGGATGAGTCTCTAAGGCAATATAACTGCCAGGCAGTCTGCTAGGCCCATTGCACATAGCCACAAAATGTTATTTTGGGACATTGTTACCTTGGCCTCTTTTTCCCTAAGGCGTATGTTCTGTCCTTAATACAACATCATGCCATGAAAATAAAGCCCAATCATTACTCCAGGCTGAGCAGACCTTTATGGTATGTTATCAAACCTATGATGTGATATCTTATAAAACAACTCATGATTTTATATGCCACTAGGCACCCCACTCCAGTACTCTTGCCTGGAAAATCCCATGGATGGAGGAGCCTGGTAGGCTGCAGTCCATGACGTTGTTGAGAGTCGGACACGACTGAGTGGCTTCACTTTCACTTTCCACTTTCCACTTTCATGCATTGGAGAAGGAAATGGCAACCCACTCCAGTGTTCTTGCCTGGAGAATCCCAGAGACGGGGGAGCCTGGTGGGCTGCCGTCTATGGGGTCACACAGGGTCAGACACAACTGAAGCAATGCAGCAAGAATGATTAAGTGGGTCTTCCCAGATGACTTAGCAGTAAAGAACTAAAGAATCTGCCTGCCAATGCAGGAGATGGAATTTCGATCCCTGGGTTGGGAAGATCCCCTGGAGAAGAAAATGGCAACCCACTCCAGTATTCTTGCCTGGGAAATACCATGGACAGAGGAGCCTAGCAGGATACAGTCCATGAGGTCACAAAAGAATCAGACACAACTTGGTAACTAATACAACAAAAAATGACTAAAAACTGCAAATTAAATTATTACCCTTACTTCTTTTCTTCTCTTAGAATTTTAATTTTATACATACTAAACAAGCCCATTTAAATTTATTCTGGATCATACATTACTCGTATGCATCTATAAGAAGGAAAACATCAGCAAAATAGATAGGTTAAGGCATTTGAAAAGCTTTTGCATAGTTCAACTCTCTTACCATGTTTTGTATGAGAATTGTTAACACCTCTGTTTTCCCCACAGTGGCATCATCTGTGCAACTGAGAGACGTGATGATGCAGAATTTCCTACAAGAAAGCTCTATCATTGTGGTCAGAAATTTCTTTCAAGCCCCTAACACTAATTCTGCTAGTTCTTTTGCAGGTGTGCAAATAATAACTTCCACAATAGGAGTGCCACCTAGCCAACAGCAATTGAAAAACATCCAATGTCAGTAATAAAAATATATAAAAATATGAAAAAAGGTATATCTTAGAATCAGTGAGCTACAGTACTTACTGAATGAGCTATAACTCATTAGGTAGAAATATTTACTACTTCATAAAAATTTATATGAATTTGGAGTATGAGAAAATAGTTTTCTACTGTGTTGTGTTTTGTCCCATTTCTTCTTTTTTTCCCATTTCTTCCTCTAGAATTGTTTTGTCCCTCTCTTAAATTCCATGAAATGGAAACCTGACCACAGAGACCAAGCCAAATAGGAATTTATTTTTCTCACATAACATGTTAGTCTCAAGGTGGAAGGGCTGGAGTAAGTGGCACCACAATGCCATCAGAGACCCATCCTGCTGTCTTTGTCTCTGCCCTGGTTCAAATGCTGTCACATCCTCGTGGTTGCAAGATGACCAATGCATTATGGCCATATTCCTGGGAGGAAATAGGGGAAAACAAAGGCTAAAAGACACCATAGAAGTTTCAGTCCTTTCCCATCAGATTTATTCTTATGTCTTATTGGTAAACAGTGATTATATGACCAACTCTATTTTCAAAAGAGTCTAAGGAGAGAAATGTTTTTTAGCTGGAGCATGGATAGAAGAGAAAGATAGCCATTGGTAGGAAACTAGATCTACCTGCAACTTTTCTGACCTGAAAAATTTTAAAGTATGACTTAGTATGATCATCACATGCCCACGGAGGCCTACAATTTTTATTTTATTTAGTCTGAGAACTTGGGTAGAATTTGGGAATTAAACTAATGTTTACCAAACACTCGTGTGTTGTATACCCTTCTCTTCATAAAAAGCGCTAGCGATACAGTAGCCATAAGTGAAAGACATCAAAATGCTTAAGAAGAATTAAAGTAACGTAATACTACAGTAGCTTCCTAATCCAGATCAATGTTTTGCCCATAACAAGCCGTTAATGAATGTGTACAGAATGAATTGGAACTCTCATTACTTTCCAGTAGATGCATTTTGGGTTTATTTTTTTCTACCTCAGATGGGAAGGGAGGAACCAATGACAGTGGTATAGTAATAACCCCTTACATATAGAGTTAGCCCCAAATGCTCTGTCACATTCCAATTTCAACTTTTAAAATATGAAATTATAAAAGGTTTTTATTTAAATATTAATCATAAGTTGGTACAGTCATTTCTCCAGCAAAGCAAACAGCATGTCCACTGATGTTACAGTTCAAACTTGCATAGAAGTTTTACTCTGAAATATTTGTGGTTTGCCCCCCATCAGTCTCACCGTCAGTTTTCTCAGCATTCTGCTCTGCTTCCCAGTTCTCTTGACTCTCTCACCCACCTATGTACTTGGACTTTACTACAGTTCCAGAAAATCATCACCTCAATATCATGATCTCTTGTTATTCCTTATACCAATAAGGATAAAATACTGTAAGCATTCCCTCTATAACTATAGGCTGCCTGGCTTTCCTTCTCTCTTCTCTCCAATTATCTCAGTTTTCTTGATCCTGTTTCCACAAAGTACATTCAGAAAATGCTCTTTGCCATGAGCCTTGTACCTTTCTCTGAGAACATACCATTTCTGCAACCACAGAGTTGTACACAGTTTTAATCAGAAATTATTACATAATCTATTCCACTGATATCTGTTTTGTATCAGTTTTTAGATTTCTTACAAACAGTTGTCAATCATTATAGTATTCTAACCCTCAAGTCTATCAATTTATATTTTACAATTACTGTTCAGATTTGATAGCTCTTAACCATAGCACATTCCCATAGTTTTTGTTTGTTTTTGTTATTTAACCCTTTTGAGGTCCTTTATGTTCACGCTAGTGTACATTATCTGCATGAGATGCTAGGCTACTGGGAATTGCAGACTATGTCTAAATAGTCCTCATATCCCCAGAACCCCACAGAGTATTTCATGTAGAAATGTACAATAAATGTGTGTTGGGTGAATGAATAATTCTTATCCCCAGATTTTCTATAATTCTCCCTTCCTATTAAAAAAAAATGAACAAACAAAACATTATAAGAGATGTGCCCATTTAACTAGCCTCTTGACATGAGGCTATCACTAGCCTCAAGCCAAATCTGA
This sequence comes from Bison bison bison, assembly GCF_000754665.1. Lineage (NCBI taxonomy): Eukaryota > Metazoa > Chordata > Mammalia > Artiodactyla > Bovidae > Bison > Bison bison. Next base: position 2,319,336 of record NW_011494945.1, on the reverse strand, counting down.
GGAATACGCTCTTGATTGTTCATGTGTTCAGACTTCTAAAGTAAATATACACATCAAACTTGAAAAACATCCAAGTTGGTATGCCTAGACTCTCTTTTCCACCTTGAGAGCTGTTTTCCTATTTGCAGTGCTGTTTCATTAGGTCATGGAGAAGGCAATGGCACCCCACTCCAGTACTCTTGCCTGGAGAATCCCATGGACGGAGGAGCCTGGTGGGCTACAGTCCACGGGGTCGCAAAGAGTCAGACACAACTGAGCGACTTCACTTTCACTTTCATTAGGTCATGAAAAAGTCCCCATCAGAAGGCTGGTACACCCCATTAGTAGAATCACAATAGACTATGGTTTTTAAAAAAGTTGGCAACAAAAAAATTAATAATAATAATTTGTTCAATATTACTCTCTTTTCTAAAATTTGGTTTGCTTACTTTTCTACTCCATATGTTTTCATTCCTCAGTTTTCTTTTGCATCTGATCATTGCAGTGTACTCAATACTTTCGACTAGCCCTTTAAAATTTGTTTCCTCAACAAACATTTATCAAAACCACCTCTATGGAAAATGCCCCCCACCCTGCCAATCATGCTCTTCATGCTCCCTCCAGCCCCTATTCTCCCCAAATTGGTCTATCTCTTGTACTGAGGCTAAACATTTTTGTCGCTATGTGACTGTCCTGTTGGAGCTGGTATTCGCTAAAGGGGGAAGGTGGTCCTTTTGTTAATTATATGGAAATTACATAGATCATAAGATGGAAAATTATGACTTCAAAGGCAGAATGCAGACCGTGGATAAACTGGATTCCCTTCACTTCTGCAGCCACAATCTCTTGACTCTAGAATCAAGATATCCTTGAACTATTATAAGGTGGTAGGAGAAAGATGGCCATTGCCATATTGAAGTCAGAATGATAATTTGGCAAAGCAGTTAGTATACATTTGAACTGGTGACTGGATAGCAAGAATAACCAGTCACTAATTTACTTCCTGAGTAAGCTATATACTCTGTTGCTATCCACTACATTCTGTTAAAGCTACTAGTCACTCTGGGTGGTATTAAGGGACAGGCTCATCTCCACTCACTTCAGAATGAGCTAAGGAGAGCGCATCACTCCCTCATGCCAACAAGGAAACGGCAATTGTTACTGATGAGATCTCAAAGGAAGGGGCTAGCTCATGGTCCTTCCTCCACCAGGATTTGTCTGCCAAAATTGCAATCTGATAGTCTGCAATTAGAAAGCGAGCCAAGAGAGTTCCTATAGAGCATTCTGTGTGCTGCTCATTTTGCTGTCATACAAGGATAAAAAAATGAACAACTCTGACCAGAAAGAGTTTACATTCTAGGAGGGCATGCAGCCCGTGAAACAAGCAATTATAATAGTGTCATACCTGACATGATAATACTATGTGCAAAGTGAGGGTCTGTCTTTCTTTGATGCCTTCAAAAGTATAGCAATTTTTTGTCTCTCCTTTTTAAGGCTCTCCACTTCACTCTTTTTGTTGTTCTACAACCACCACAGAATTTAAAACTTTAAATATTGTCTCTTTTTATAGGATAGTAAACCTGTGTTTACCATGTGAAATATACTATGGTTTGCTGGGGAGTCCTTAAAGCCATAGAATTAAATGGTTAATTTTCTTAAAACTTAAATTCTACTAATATTTATGGCAATGGCGTAAATTTAATATTAACATAATCACTGGAATATGAAGTAGAATGCAAAATTAATGGTCAATATGTTTTAAGACACTGAATTCAAAGGCCCTCTTTGCTTAAAGCAAGAGGCGTTAATTCTATCCTGAAACCCTCAGGAGTAATGGACGTTTAATGAAATATTTTCTGATTAAAAACTCTAAGCAAATACTAGCCAACAAGCCACCATCCTTTTTCTTAAAACTATAAATTGTACATACACACCAAAGAACACACAGTGCAATACCATTCACATTCTCATGCATCCCATCCTGTCCCTACACCACCATCCTGAAATTTTCTTCATTCTATTTTTTGTTCAATGTTTTTATGATGTATACATGTATCCCTTAGCAATATATTGCTTTTATATTTTTTTAATACAAAAACATTTTTTTTTAAATAAAAGGTATTCACACTGGAGGACTTCCCTGGTGGTACAGAGGACAGGAATTTACCTGCCAGTGCAGGGCACCAGGTTTGATTCCTGGTTCAGGAAGATCCCACATGCCATGGAGCAACTAAGCCTATGCGCCACAACTACTGAGCCCAAGAGCTGCAATTACTGAAGCCCCTGCACCTAGAGCCTGTGCTCTGCAATGAGAGACGCCACCAGAGTGAGAAGCCCATGCACCACAAAGAAGATTAGACCCAGCTCTTGGCAACCAGAGAAAGTCTGCACTCAGAAACGAATACCCAATGCAAGCAAAAAATTAAACATAAATTAATTAATTAAAAATATAAAAGAGGCTCACTTTATATTTATCCTTTGAAATAGGTTTTTTCCACTCACACTGATACTTATTGTTTATTCTGTATATATACATATATATAGTAGCTATGATTAACTGACTTTCACAGCTGTATAATTGACATGGCATGAAAAAGATAAAAAATATTCATCTAGTCTCATATCAATGAACATTTAGGTTGTTTCCAAACATTTACTTTCAATGCATTGCTCTGCTGGGAACATTATCGTACACATTTCCTGGTGCACATGGGTAGAAATTACTCTATTTATCTAGGAGTAATTTTCTAGGTCATAGGATATGCATATTTTTAACTCTACAAAATAGTGCCAAGTAATTTTCCAAACTATTTATACTATTTCCTGTCCAAAATACATGAGTGCTTATTGGTTCATATCCTTTACAACATTCATTGTCTGGCTTTTTAATTTTTACCAATCTTAAGAGTTGAAATGGTATTTGATTCAGAGTTCAATGGGCACTTCCTCAGTGTCTTATAAGGTTGAGCCTTTTTCCATTTGTCTATTGGCCTCTGAGTTTCCTCTTCCCTGAAATGACTCTTTGGGTATTTTTTTCCCCATATTTCTATTGAGTTATTTATCTTTTTCTTATTGATTTTCAGGAGTTTGAGGGTATATAATCCATTCTGGCTAAATATGCTGCATAGACAATCAGTCTGTACTTGGCTTTTCATGTTATTTATGTTTCTAATGAAAGTAGTTCTTAATCACAATGTATTCTAGTTATCAACCTTTTTATTGTGGTTTGCACTTTGGTGTTCTTACCTAAAAAATCCTTCCCCGTTTCTAAGTAGGAGTAGAGGTAAACAATTGTTTCTCTTTTGAGGAACAAACATCATAATAAAGGGACAGAAGCTTTATTGTCTAATTTTCATTTAACAGACTAGCTTGGGTATACAATACTCTCTATTAAAAAAAAAATTGAACTCTCAAAGTTAACAGATTGCTTCTTTGTTGTGGTAAATTGCAAAAATGTTCACAGATTCCTCCCTTTCTTGCGTGTACTCTTCTTTGCAATGTGATATTGCTGCCTCTGTCATCATAAAGTGAAAGTGAAGTCGCTCAGTCCTGTCTGACTCTTTGCAACCCCGTGGACTGTAGCCTACCAGGCTTCTCCGTCCATGGGATTCTCCAGGCAAGAATACTGGAGTGGGTTACTATTTCCTTCTCCAGGGGATCTTCCCGACCCAGGGACTGAACAGGGGTCTCCTGCATTGGAGGCAGACGCTTTAACCTCTGAGCCACCAGGGAAGCCTCTATTTTTCTACTCCTTGCATCTTGGAATTGCCATATGACTTGCCTTGGTCAATGGGACTTCAGCAAATATATACAACCAGAAGCTGAAAACTGCTTATTCTGTGAACCTTGCCCTCTTCTTGCATTATACACTTGCTGCTAAGTCACTTCAGTCATGTTCGACTCTGTGCGACCCCATAGACGGCAGCCCACTAGGCTCCCCCGTCCCTGGGATTCTCCAGGCAAGAACACTGGAGTGGGTTGCCATTTCCTTCTCCAACGCATGAAAGTGAAAAGTGAAAGTGACGTTGCTCAGTCGTGTCCGACTCAGCGACCCCATGGACTGCAGCCTACCAGGCTCCTCCGTCCATGGGAGTTTCCAGGCAAGAGTACTGGAGTGGGGTGCCAGGGCCTTCTCCATTATACACTTGACATACCTATAAAAAGAATCCTGGGCCAGCTTATCAGGGGATGAGAGATCAAATAAATCAAAAATAAATCATCTTAATGAGACCACCCTAGATCATGCAGCCCCCATTAAGCCAACCAGACCAGAAGTACTAAACAAACCCATAGGATCATGAGGAATAATAAATGTTTGTTGTTACAGCTAAGTTTGGGAAGGTTTGTTGTGCTGCAAAATCTAACTGATACAATAGTACACAAGACTCATTTCCATGTTTATGGGGTCAGAGACTGCTAATGCCAAGATTCATCCTCTCCTTTCAGTAGTAGAAGTTTCCTCTTTCTGTTAATACATGGCCAGCTATGGGCTACATTTTCCAGCCATCTTGTAGCTATCCAAGGCTAGGAGACCAGATTTAGGCCAATAGAATGTGAGTAGTAATGAAAAGTACAACCTCACAGGTGTCTCCTTTATAGTATTGTTTGCATTGGACTCTCTCCTTCTCTAATTTTTGGACTGAAGGTAGGTATATCACAGTTTATCTTTAACTAAACAAACAAACAAAAAAAGAATCACATCAAGGGTTATTTTTTACTCACCCTAAACTACTCACCTGCTTTTGAAACCTTCTGTGAAAACGTATCAATGCTTCTATCATAGTAAAGCTATTCTATGTTGGACTTCTTTGTTATAGCAACTTATTCTTACCTGAACTAACATACTTACCAAAAGTCAGTTGTGCTAATCTTCAAACTTACTTATGACAAATGTATTTGTTATTGTAAATTATATGATTTTTCAAAATATTATTTCACCCAACAAAATAGGAATGTAAAATAGACGTTATTATCTCAGTAAAAACTAACGAGTACTTTGGAACAATTTGATAAGGATGAGTCACTAAAAATTAGATGTGAATGAGATAGCTGGGATGTTGGGGACAAAGTCATCAAAATCTAAAGGATTCTTCCTTTAAGGTGCTTTATAAATGTCTTTAAATGCTCCTTTTATTTAAAAAAAAGTTGAACATTATAGAAGTGATATTGTGAGATTTATAGAAAAAAGATAATTCTGAGTTCCATCAGAAGACATATGTTTAAAGAAAAGACTTTGATGCAAGATTACAATCAAGCAAAAAAAGTAAATTATCATACTTAGGGTAGTATAGAAAGTCTAAAGAACCTTTTTAAAAATTTCCTGTTTTAGCTGTTGTTTTCATTTGTTTTAATGAACCAAAGACTTCCCCAGTGACTCAGCAAGTATAAGAATCTATCTGCAATGAAAGACTCACAGGGGACGTGGGTTTCATCCCTGGGTTAGGACGATCCCATGGAGGAGGAAATGGCAACCCACTCCAGTATTCTCGCCTGGAGAATCCCATGGACAGAGGAGCCAGGTGGGTTACAGTTCATAAGACCGTAGAGTTGGACACGATTGAGTGACTAAGCACTACACTGTAAGAAGGCCTCTAACTGTATAATCCCTTCATGCTTGAGTCCATCATGCTTGGATGAAATGAGGTAGGACCAGGGTTGGGACAAAAATAGAAGTGGTGAGGATGACAGCAACCTGGAGATAAGATGCTGCTTCCAAAGGGGAGCTACTACTTGGTTCCATCCAATTGTTGTCATGTGGAATCTGATCAGAATTGTCAGGTCTTTCCATTTTAGGGGAAGCTAGAAATTGGAGTGTGTGTGTGTGTAAGAAATCTGTGAGTTTTAAATGTCAGCAACTATGATAGAGACTGCTAGCTATCATCAGAGTACGTTCTCCTCTTCAGCTAGACTACATTTCCCAAGACCCTCTGCTTTGTGCTGGGGTCACAAGACTGGGTTCCAGTCAATGGCAAGTATGCAGAAATGATTGCTGCCTTTTCTTTCCAGGCCTGGAGTATAAAACGTCCGGAGAAACTTTCCCCTTCCACTGCACGAGATGCTGATAACCAGAGCATGAGCACACTTCACATATTAAAAATGACAGTCACTGTCATCCAGGTTCCCTGAAGACAACATAGAGTCCTCCCTCCTCCTCCCAACCTGAAAAAAGGAACATCCATTCTGGATGGAGTGAAAAATAAACTTCACTTGTGGTTGAGCCATAGCATTTGACACTAACCAGTATAACTACTAACTCCATTTAAAAATATTATTGAAGTATAAATTTATAACACTGAGTTAGTTTCAAGTATATAGCAAAGGGAAAAAAAAATGTATATTCTTTTTCAGATTCTTTTCCCTTATAAGTTATTACAAAATATTAAGTATAGTTCCCTGTGCTATACAATAGTTCCTTGCTAGTTATCTATTTTACATATGCTGCTGCTGCTGCTAAGTCGCTTCAGTCGTGTCCGACTCTGTGCGACCCCATAGACAGCAGCCCACCAGGCTCCCCCGTCCCTGGGATTCTCCAGGCAAGAACACTGGAGTGGGTTGCCATTTCCTTCTCCAATGCATGAAAGTGAAAAGTGAAAGTGAAATCGCTCAGTCGTGTCCGACTCTGTGTGACCCCATGGACTGCAGCTCACCAGGCTCTTCAATCCATGGGATTTTCCAGGCAAGAGTACTGGAGTGGGGTGCCATTGCCTTCTCCATTTTACATATAGTAGTGTGTATATGTTAATCCCAAACTCCTAATTTACCTCGTCCCTCCCCTTTTACAACATTGTAAATCAAATACGCTTCAATGTTTTTAAAAAGATATAGAGTTCAATATTCAGTTCTCTGAGCTCCTATCTTGGAAGCTGCCTTTAAGGATCTTACTTTTATCTCTCCTTTCAGACAATGTAGGGAATTCTTACTCTTTTTCTTCCTTCTTAGTCTCTCTCTCCTTGCATATTCCATTTTGAAGAAGATGAAAAAGTAATAGTTCTTTCTTTCTTTCTTCTTGGTCATTTTCTCTTCCTCCATTGCATCACTTTCTCTTTTATTCTGCCCTAATCTTCAGCTATTCCTTTCAGCTTTTTTTCATTTCTCTCTTTTGGAAGCTCTCTTGAGTAAGTGTGAATATGCACATGTGTATCCAAACTCATTATTCCAGTATTCCCACAGTTTTGATGTTCTCAACCTCTCCACTTTTTTTCAATTGAGTTTTTTATGACCCATTACCTGGTCTCACAGTCCTCAACTCTAACAAATATTTTAAATTAAATGGACCTGGAAGAGAAAGTGTTCTTATCACAATGGGGTCGGGAGCATAGCAGCATTGGGAGAAAAATGAAGTGGCAATAATCGCACACTGACAGTTACATGAGGCCCCACCTCTCTTCCCATTGGCTAATTCTGAATCCAGAGCCCTCTCTCACGACTACACACCACAGGTGACAATCCTAAGGCACAAGAGAAACATCTTTTCCAAAGTCTCACCACTCATCAGCACAGAATCCCAGGTTTTATATGTCATAGCATAAGACTTGGTCCAACAAACCAAACATTTTCTCTGAATTTCCAAATGCCTTCCTATGTTAGGCATCCACATCTTAAAAAAACTTCACAACATATCTGATTAGAATCTTCCACAGAACCTGCTCTTTTGAAATACCCTCGTTTTGGATAGATATTCCTCACAAAACAAATACATTGATGTTCTAACAGAAGATTTGGGTGCTCTAGCAATAACAGGTCCAAATTCCTAAATATTTTAAATACCTCATGTTTTTTATTTTGTAGAAACAATATCCAAATATTTGACAGTATTTTTCATTTCCATTCCAAAGTTTTAGTTGTTATGTAGATAATCTTCAATGTTTTCCTTCAGAAAAACTCTATTTCTCTGAGTAATTAATGTAAACATTATAGCTGACTTTTTTTTTTAAAGAGTACTATGTTGAGATTCATGAAAAAGAAATTGAGATCACAAAATCCTCCCATCACTTATTCTTAGCTCCCCAGGAAAATACAAACAGCTTGGTCCCCAAGAAGTATTTTCAAAGTACTAGTCATCTTTTTTTTTGAAACTCAGCATAAAATAGTATATATCGCCTCCTCCAATAGGGTAGGGACAAAGGTAGAAGAGAATAAGGTAAATAAGATAAATCCATGAAGTTACTAAACCAATGAAGCAAGGAAGTTCATGAAAGAATAGTTTAAAATTAAAATTTGGCTAAAATACTATCCTTCACATTTCTCCAATTCTAAGGTGATGTACTTGTATCAAAGTAGAATGGAACTGTAGCTGTTCTCTAGATAGGTTAAGGACCACTTTCATGTATAATGATCCACACAATGATAGCCTCTTTTTGGTTTCGCTGAAATTATTCAGGCAGCTGCCTCAATTTTTTCTTTCACTTTCCACATACAGGAACATTTCAAAGTAAAAGGAAAACTCATAGCTGGAATTTTAAATGCACAGTTCCACATTTTATTCAAAACATGAAACTTGTCAGCCTGGAGACGTCATCTCAAGAGGGAGATCATTCCACAACAACCAAAACCAAATCTATTCATAGGATCCTGCTCAAAGAATGAGAGAGTCGAATTTTAGCATTCACAATGCTCTGTTTTTATCCAACTTACCAAGACAGGCAAAGAAAAATAACTATTTGACTAGGTCAAGGACTGTGGATGGCAGTATACTATAGTTTATTTCATTTAATTCTTATTTTAGAAAATCCTCTGTATAGCAGATGTATTTCTATCTATTTTGCAGACAGATACAGTCAAGAATTTTTAAAAGATAAGAAATTTGCCCGACAACATAAAGAACCAAACTGTTCTCTTGATATCAAGCCCAAAAAGCTATCTACTGCAGACACATAAATGAGAAAATTTACCAGTCAGGCAATTGAAAAATAGCACTTTTTGGCAGTTTCTTTTTTTCAATGTAAAGTCTCTAAAAACTAGGTAACGTTCTCTAAATCAGTAATAGTAATATCAGAAACATTTGGAAACTTTCTCAAGTTCTGTCCCTCAATAAATATAATAAATTAGAAGTCTTAATTACTTCTGAAAATCAATTGACTTGACTTAGCGAACCAAAGGGAAATTAAGGGAGAAAATAGGAAAAAATAATAAAATCATTTTTGAGAATCCTTTTACTTCACAAAATCAATTAAATCCAACAAGTTGTTTTTGTTTTTCCCATTTTGTGTTAGGCCTAATCCTTACATTGAAATGTACTACATATAGTTGTCTAAATAGTTAAATGAAGCACATACGCTTAGTTTCTCGGCTGTCTCAGACTCTTTGCAACCCCATGGACTGTAGCTCACCAGGCTCCCTTGTTCATGAGATTCTCCAGGCAAGAATACTGGAATGGATTGCCATTTCCTTCTCCAGGGGAATCTTCCTGACCCAGGGAACAAACCCACATCTCTTGCGTCTCCTTCATTGGCAGATGGGTTCTTTACCACTAGGGCCACCTAGGAACCATAGGTACATACAAAGTAAACTCCAACTTAAATGGAGTAAGATCCCAAAGGGGTTCTGACATTTATATCTAGGAATCCGTTTCTCAACAAGGGTTGGTCTTATGATCCTACTAATCAGGAAACAGATCAGGACGACTTGGAAAGCATTACCCAGTTACACCAGTTCGATTTTATCCTAGGCTTACAGAATTCAATTCCTCTAGGATGTGTTTTGGACATAAATGCATCATGAAATTTTTCAGTATACTGTATGATTTAATGCCCATCTTAGTTAAGAACTACTGAGCATTGTATCAACCTGAATTTGCTAGAGAAGTCAGTATCTTCCATGACGGTGGTCCAGATGCCCCTCTTTTTCATCGTGTGTGTGTGTGTGTGTATGTGTTTACACTGTTTCTATATTAGCCCCTCATCTGCCCTAGCCACTTCTGCATGTGACTGTATCAGCATTGCAATGACTCCTGCATGCATAGTAGAAGGGAGGAGCTGGAAGCCTGCTATAGGTTAGGCTTTCAGCTAGGCCTCCACCACCAGGGGCTCAGAGTCTGTGGATTCTCTGTGTTGCCCCTATTTGTCAAGGTTCAGTCAGTGCCACATCCTAAAGCCCTGTAGTTCTGATGAGTTTTTTCTTCCCTTCATCTTCCCAGTCCTCCATTCATACCTCTCCTATACTGATCATTGTGATGATCAAGAGGGTCTCCAATATGCAATGGACATTTCTGTTATTAATAAAACTAAAACCATTGTCATGGGCAGCTGAACTTTAAAATTCAACTGGTTCTTTCTAACAATGCTGTATCAGGCAAGATGTTCTAAGAGATTATAATGGAAATTTTGTTATGGTCATGGGGAACAATCATGGTCAATCATACTTTAAAATGTTTACATCTCTGTAGCTCTGTTTTATGGAACAGAGCTGTGGGTTTCTGGATTTGCATTTATTTGTGTTTGAGATTTAGAACTGGGAGTTTGTTCTGTTTTGTTAGGCAATACTGCCTTAGCCCAGGTGATGCTAGTGGTAAAGAAGCTGCCTGCCAATGCAGAAGGAGACAGTAAGAGACACAGGTTTGATCCCTGGGTTGGGAAGACCCCTGAGGAGGGCGTGGCAACCCACTCCAGTATTCTTGCCTGGAGAATCCCAGGGATGGGGGAGCCTGGTGGGCTGCCGTCTATGGGGTCGCACAGAGTCGGACACGACTGAAGCGACTTAGCAGCAGCAGTAGCAGCATGAAAGCATATCAACATTATGCTCCAGATTTAAATTGACCATGGGGGTTCCTTAGTGGCCCAGAGGGTAAAGACTCTGGGAAGTTTCTTCTGATGAGTTTTTCTTCTGATGAGTTCTTCTTCCCAAATTGATCCCTGAGTTGGGAAGATCCCTTGGAGAAAGGAATGGCTACCCACTTCATCATTCTCACCTGGAGAAGTCTATGGGCAGAGGTGCCTGGTGGGCTACAGTCCATGGGATAGCAAAGAGTTGGACACAACTGAGTGACTAACACACTGTTAATCAAACTAGAGGCAACATCTGCATTCATTCTTTTCAGGTGCAACACTAGAAATTCTGCCACTTAATCTTTGTGAAGAATTTATTTACAAATTATAGTAGTAACACTTATGGGAGATTTTCTGAAGGACGTGCAATCCCACCATTATACATGTCTTTTTTTCCTTGGATCAAGACAGACCTTGAGCGCTACATGTTTGCACCACACTGTTCACTCCTTTGTAAGATTTCTAATACTGAGTTGCACTTCAAATTGTGCCATCAGCTACGTACTTGGCTTCCTCTGTCAGTGACAAAAGTCAGCGATTCTCTCGGGATAGCTATATTAATAGCACAAACCCACCCCTTGCAGGAAGAGCAGAACACAGTAGAGTCAGGCTCCAGGAAAACCCGCTGTCATTCAGAAACCGCCACAGTTCCCGGGATGGGCTCTCCAGCCCCAGTTCAGCAGCAGGAGCTTATTGATGACACCATTTCTGTCCACACGAAATCACCACCCCATCCCTCGCTCTGTGTGTCCCTTTCACTTTTTGCCTATTTATTGTCTCAGCTGCCTCTTGGCCTTTGCAACCTAACTTTTCTCTCTGTGCCCTTTGGTTCCTGCTCACACTTCCAAATAATTGCCTCCCTCTGTGTGTCTCTTAACATCAAACACTCCAAAAGAAAACATCCAATTGTTTCCTCTCAACTTCAATCACCCTTTCTGAGCAAACCTTTTTTGTCAGATGGCCTTGTAAGGCCACTGGCCAGTCTGTAAACATTAGTTCCTCTTGAGTCAAGTGCTCCTCCCTTCCCCAGGCCAATTAGCTGTGGCCATGATGTTTGTAATTGGGAGGTTTGTGAGTGTGTGTGTGTGTGTGTGTGTGTGTGTGTGTGTGTGTGTGTGTGTTAGAAGGGAGGCTACATAGTACAGAGAACAGTTATTTGTGGTCAAGCCAACTCTGGCTACTTTCCTTTTTTTAGAGGAGCTCTGTGGTCATTGGAAGCACTCTGAATCTCAGTCTGTCTTGTTTTGAGCTGAGGAATAGTACCCAAAATACTTATAAGAGCCATGATATTGCACTTATTTTAGCATGGTATTGAGAACGCACCACACCATGCCACTGTACACACTTTTTCACAGATCCGGTAGGGAAATTTCTCTCATATCTCAATACAAGTAAAAGTTTGTCTTATCATTTGTTATTGCTGGCTCTGCCCTTATGAACACCATGAATTTTGTAAACAATATTCTTTGGAGTGGCTGCTAAAAAATTCAAGGTTAAATTTGTGGATCACTTCTGGCAACAATACAGGATTTTCGGGTCTGTTTCTAGAGCACACTCTATTCTTTTATC
>NW_011494945.1:2293092-2306925 GCF_000754665.1 Bison bison bison | reverse complement strand
TGATCTCATTTTCTTTTCCTGTCATTTTATTTCACCTATACATCCTCTTTTATCTTTTATCATATATAACTAAGCCATCTCAAATCTTAATTTCAAAAGAGATGAGATATAAAAATGCTGTGATTATCTATTAACATAATTATCCATTTCACTAAACTATGAATTTTTCAAGAAAAGCAAAAATGTTGTCATCTGTGTACAAATAGAAGTAAATCCAGTTCTGGTCTGCAATAGACATTAAAAGTTTGTTGAATGATTAAAGATGATACTAATAAACCTATTTGCAGAGCAGCAATGGAGACACAGACATAAGAGAACAGACTTTGGACACAGCTGGGGTGGAAGGAGAGGGTGGGATGTATGGGGAGAATAACATGGAAACATCATCATGTGTAAAACACATAGCCAATGGGAATTTGCTGTATGACTCAGGGAACTCAAAACTGGGGCTTGGTAACAACCCAGAGAAGTGGGATGCAGAGGGTGGTGGGAGGGATGTTCACTTGGGAGGGAACACAGATAAACCTATGACAAATTCATGTTGATGTTTGGTACAAACCAACACAATACTGTAAAGCAATTATCCTTCAGTTAAAAATAAATAAATTTTTTTAAAGTTTGTCTAATGAATGGTTTAATGATTTTTGCCAAACTACTGGATAGTGATAAATTTCACACTGCAGATATTTATTGAGTAAAATGTGCATCTGGAAATAAGATTTTAAGAAAACTGGCACATTTTTGATACAGTCTTGGTAACAATATCATCAGATCTCAAATTCTGATTCATCAGAGCTACAATATCTCTTTTCTTTTCATCAAACAACACTACTATAGACATTAATTGCATGAAAGCAAGATTGACATAAGTTCATAAGTTTATAAGGAAAAAAACATGAATTATAGGGAAGACCAAAGCCAATACTTTAAAAGCAAATTGCAAATTCTTCTAGTAATCATTTTGGCATTACTATTCATCATTGTGACCTGACTCCGAATGAAGTCGTATTTTCGTATGTGTCCTTTGAAACATGTAATTCCATAAGCATTCCATTGTGTTGAAAGTTCTTGTGTCCATCGGAACAGAGAAAACACTGTATCACAAGTTACTCATGGCAAGTTTTTGGCAACTACTTAAAGGGGACAAATAAAAGGAACAATATAATTCAATCAAGAACTGGGTAATAGACAGGACAGAAAAACAGGGCTGAACAGAAAATTAGTAAAGTCAGCATTATTCCTGAATGCAGCAGTTTACAATGCTTTAGAACTAACCAGAAGGAATGCATTGTGCTAACTTGATACAACAGCTAATTGATATGCGTGGCTACTTAAGTCAAAGCAAAAATTTAACTGTAAGAAGCATTAGGAAATCTGTCATGAGGGTGTCACGTCATGGTCATGTTTCTGGAAGGAAAAACAGCAAGTTGGGAATTCTTATCATTGGTCCCAGAAGCCCAGGAATGCCAGTGTCGCAGGGCGGCTCCTGTGTGAGGCCGCAGTACTTTCACCACGTCATTGGGATAACTCGGCCCTATGTTCAAAGGCTGCCTGGAGAGCAGAGCAAGACATTCTCATCGCACTCCCCTAGCGGCCCAACTCTAAATGCTTTCTTAGACTCTGAGATAAAAAGCCCTTGACCTTTTTACCTAAAACTGAAGTGCATGATCACAGGAACTGATAGTCTGCGTACAGCTCAGGTCCCTCCTGGAAGCAAATCCTCTTGGTTTCAGATTCTTATTCACAATCTTTTAAAAGGGAAGCATCATTGAGGGTGCAATTTGGACTCATAAAACTCTGCATTAATTATATACTGACTCTGCGCTACTAAAACAAAGCCCTTTGACGAGCGGCCATCAGATACCTTTCAGCGGAGGGAGTCTCGGCTGTTATTCTTACAGCGCCCATGAAAGAGCACTGATCCTCTCTCGCAGCGGCTTTTGTTTCGAGCCCTTCTTTTTCAATGGTTGTCATGGAATCAACTTATTAACATATGAAAAGCCATACACAGCCCTTTTCCCTTTACCCCCACCTCCCCCACCACCAAAGCCTGTTGCTAAAGCCTTAGTTCTTAATATTCATGTAAAGGAGGGTGGGGTGTGAGAACAGAAATAAAATTGTGGGTGAAAAAACAAAGATGTTTTCAACTTGCATTCTCTGGGGCAGAAATGGTTGATTTTCTTAGTTTGAATTTTCTCAATTTCTGTCTTTTTACGGAATCTTTCCCAGATTATGGTTACTACCATCTCCTACCTCGTTAACAGTCAATTTATTCACCAGAATTGCTTTTAATTACCTCATGAGTCAGAGGACAGAAACGCAAGCTTCACAAGTACTATGTCAACAGCTTTTGTTTACTTTAGGGTTAATTTTGATGAGCAATTCTCATTTGTCTTTAAAATAATTTTTTAATTTCTTTAAAATTTTCACCTTAGTCCAGAAATGACATAAGATTTTTTTTTTAAGTGATCTTATTGTCTAGACTGCAGCTCATGAAAAAAGGATAGGATCCTGTTTGGTTTGGGGAGTTGTTCTAGCCCATATCAGTAAGCTACCTCTTGTCTCCCCCTGTGTTTGTAGTCAAAGTGATACGTTGTTTTTCCATGTAAAAATAAACCTTGCCAACTCCCCCCAAATGCACTTATGTAACTGACTTGGAAAGGCTCTGAGAAAGACAGGAGACTTTTTAAACAAACACAACAAAAATTTCTGAAGCACATTATACTCTGTATACTACATATACACGGACTAAACCCCAAGTACTACCTGTAAAATATTCTTGCATAACACAGATTTACCACTTATCTGGCTTCCAAGCAATATCTCAACCTAGTCCCCATCTCAATAACTTTCATTGAACATAATGATGATGATGAGACTTAACCAACAACTAGAACCATCTGCCAAGTGGTAAAAGCTTTATATGATTGACTTATTTAATGCTCATAAAACTCATCTGAGCAAAAGTTGATCACTTCTACAATCCAGGGGCATACTATGCTCAACTGAAAAAGTTCTTTTAGGGAAAGACGTTTGGTAAAATATGCTTTGTCTAAAATTGACCAAGTTGGTTTGGGCAACTTCCTTGGATATTCCACAGGTAATGTTTGATTGTCGATGGCAAACAACCAATACAGATGAGTAAGTAAGAAAGTAAAGAGGGAGGATATTTATTGACTCCTGTAACTAGGAAATCCAAGCAAGGCACTGACTTTAAGCATGATTAAATCTCGGGGTCAATAAATGTCCACTATTTGTCTGACCTTTTCTCTCCATCCTCCCTCTTTCCCTTCATCTCTCGGCCCCACTTCCCTTGAAAGAGCTGCCTTATGCTCTGTTACAGTCAAGACTCCCTCTAAGTAGCTCAAGAAAATAGCTGAAGGAACTTCACATCCACTCTCTGTTCAGTAACCCCAATGCAAAGTGGTGACTCCTTTCTCCTTTGGTTCCCATATGGCAAAACCAGGGAAACAGTCTGTCTGGTTCATGTGCCCAAATTTTAACTACAACTTTCTAGCTAGGGGAATATTTGGCCAGTATTGTTACTGACTACTCCTAAGGCTAGAGGTAAAATATCTGTTATGCAATAAGAGAGATAAGAAAGCTTCTTGAGAATAGATAAAATCAATAGTCACCTATATTCTACACAGGCCTTTACCCCTCTGTGTTTGAAATGAAATATAGCTCAAGTTAAGTAAGGTTTTCTAATAATAAGCTTCCTTGTGTGTGTTAGTTGTTCATTTGTGTCCAACTCTTTGTGACCCCTAAGGACTATCTAGCTCACCAGGCTCCTCTGTCCATGGGATTCTCCAGGCAAGAATACTGGATTGGGCTGCCATTTTCTCCTCCAAAGGATCTTCCTAACCCAGGGATTGAACCTGGGGTTCCTGCATGGCAGATGGATTCCTTACCAGCTGAGCCACCAGGGAAGTGTCATCTGAACTAATGAAGGTAGTAGAGGTGTGTTTATTACCAGAAGAGTGAGTAACATCAAAATTTCCTTCAATGGAAATTTATGTAGCAGTGTGAAGTTCTGAACAAGTTGGAATGGACCAGTGATAAGGAGACATGGTGGAGGCCCAATTTTATTGAGATGACCCACTTAAAAAATCATTCAAGAGACACTTACTTAGTTCCTACCGTGTAACACACACTATGTTTCACGCACAGGGGAAGGAAAAATGAGAAACATTCAGGCTATCAGAAGATAGAAGTAACATATAATTACCTAACATACAGCCTGGAGGGTAAACTGAAGGTGAACTGAAACCAGGACAATCTATAGGAAAGTCATAAGGCAATGAGTTAGCCTGTGTCTAAATAAAGAAAGGCTTGAGTTCAGAATGCTCCGCTCCTGCTGCCCTTCGACATCTCTGGATCCTCGGATTGCTGATCAACCCCCAGGAGCAGAGGTGAGATGCAGGATTCGGCTTAAGTGGGATTGGGATAAGGAATCTGTAAAATACCCTGCTTATCTCCTGCCTGCTTGTTACCATTCCACGGGACTTAGGACAGATGCCAGGACTTCTTTGTAGCCTCATGTTCTCATAGCTTTCCCCTATTAAGTATCTGAGAGAAGATAGTGGGTAAGAGAGCTCTTTTCCCACTTTATGGCATTTCATCACCCTCTCAGTCCCCTCACAAGCAGGCGGGAATGGAAATCATGGACGTGAAAACATAAAGCATATCCTCAGAGTGAGCCTGTAAACCATTCTGTCACTCATTAAAGGCCTGTGCAGACATGAAGAGTCGCCATTCTTTGGATAATATTTAGAGAGTCGTCAAGGCCCTAAGGAAATTTTGAAGACCCTAAGGAAATTTGGAAATTTTGATTCACTTCAATCACTTGTTCATTGTTTGTGGGGTTGGTTTTTTTTTTTTTTTTTGGGGGGGGGATGATGTTTTTTTGTTGTTGTTTTATATGATTTTCTGTATCATTTAATTTTGTCTATGAGTAGAATTTTTTGTTTTCTTTCTGGCCACAATCACTGTCCCACCAGGGAATTTCCTATTGTTACTTTGTTTGCTTTTCCTTCCCTCTATATATGGAAACAAATGGGCAACTTGTCTGTTGATAATTAGATATCACTACAATTACTTTAAAAACCACAACATTGATTTTGAAAAATTTACCCAAAATACCTCATTCGATGAATCTAAATGTGTTTCTATACCCAGTGGATTATGTTTCAGTGAAGATAATTATTAGAAATTCATATTTCTTTTAATAAATTAAAAAGCTTCATTAAACACCTTTAACTTCCCATTTCCACATACAAACACCCTCCTTTCCATTCAAGTATTCCTTATTCAAAAATCAGTTTTGAGTACACCTCTGTACTCAATATGGAACTTTCCCATATTAAATCCATTCTACCTTGATCAATCCATCACTTTAACTTCTATAGAGATTTACAAAAATTAGTAGATAGCCAATCAATCCACAAATAATTACTGAGCATCTATAACATGCTTAGTAACGTAGAGAAATTGAAAAAAGCTATAAGACATGATCCTTTCCTCCAAGAGGCTTATAGTCTTATTGAAGAGAGAAGATTTATACATGGAAATATTTGTAAACAATACAATATTTGATTTATTTTCTCATATTAAATAAATGTTCATTTTATTTATCATAAAGGGAACTCTCCAAATTGTACAAAATTCCATTCCCCAGAACATGAATCTGCCTTGCTGAGGACAGAGACTTGCAATGAATTACTTTGTCACAAAGATAGGCCTTGACCTGGGCTTTGAATAGAAGCCTCCCCTGCTGAGTAGAGAAAGAAATTGTATTTCAAGTGGGAAAGTTTTGTCTCTGGGATGCTTTAAATGCAGACTTTCCCAGAAACAGAAGTAGACTAGATGGCCACGAAAGATCCTGTTCTGTTTAGAGAATTTAAGTAAATAAGATGTAAGTATCAGATACTTAAACTTACACAAGTCACATTGGAGCTACAACCTTAAAACTGTGGATCCTGTACTTGTAAGATTTGAGTGTGACCAGTTGTTAAGGGTAAGCACAGCTCTGAGTATATGTCGGAATTCATACATAAACTTCAGAATTAAAAAGCAGACTACTCGGGTCAGAAATAAATGTCATTCAAATAGAGGCTCTAAGCTGTTGCTTCCCTTCTTGTGTTTGTCTAGATTTAAACTAGGTAATCCATTTTGTAGGTAGTGTTTTATATGAAGCCAGTAATGTATCTTCCTTCAAGTGTCCTGGCTTAGGCCAGCATTATAGACTAAAGAACTTAGTTTGTGGTAACTAGAAAAGCTGTCTGCTGCAGTTGATAGAACTCAAGACTGGGAGTCAGAAGACCTGAATCTGGGTCACAGATCTCCACCTTCCTAATAAAGGTACACAGTAACATCCATTCTAAGGGGTTTCTGGGAGGAGTAATTAGAGGAATCTGTCAGACCAACCAGTATTCTACAGTTGGAGTCTGTCTACTGTAGACAGTGGATTGCTGCCGTGCCTATTAAATGTTAAATATTTTGAATTTCATCTGGCATGGTGAAAACAGTTAAGAGCTTTGCCTCCCTCTGGCAGAACCTATGTAGACCAGTCTTACTCATTGCTCCAAGCAGAGAACTGACTGTAGGCTACAACACAGGGGCCCTGTTATTCTGGAAATGAACATCTCCTGAGCCATGATGGTTTTGAGTTTTTAGGGGTAAGGTAAACACAAAGGTGAATGTTCTTGGGGTTTGGAAGCAATATCATTACACTGGACCACATGGTTCTCAATTTTGGCTGCTCATAAAGTCACCTAGGAGCTTTATAAAATATTTGCGCCTACAGCAAAGGAAACCATTGACAAAACAAAAAGACAACCAACCTACTAAACAGGAGAAAATATTTGTAAATGATATGACTGGTGGGTTAATATCCAACATATAAAAACAGGTAAAACAACATTAAAAAAAAAAAAAACCCCAATTAAAAAGTGGGCAGAAGAACAAAACAGACATTTTTCCAAAGAAGACATGCAGACGGCCAACAGGCACCTGAAAAGATGCTCCACATCACTGTTCATTAGGGAAATGTAAATCAAAACCACAAGGAGATATCACACATGTCAGAGTGACTGTCATCAAAAAGAACACAAATAACAAATGTTAAGTAGGATGTAGAGGAAAAGGAACCCCTTGAACACGTAGATGGGAACATAAATTGGTACAGCCACTATGCAAAACAGTGTGGAGATTTCTCAAAAAGCTAATAATAGAATTACCATATGACCCAGCAATTCCACTCTTGGCTACATAGCTGAAAAAAACAAAAACACTAATTTGAAAAGAGACATGCACCCCGACACTCATAGTAGTATTACTCACAAGAGCCAAGACATGGAAGCAATCTAAGTATCCATCAGTAGATATATCTGTATCTATCTATCTATCTATATATATATATAAATCAATTCAATTGTGTGTCTACATATACACAATTGACTAGTAGTTAGCCAAAAAGAATGAAATTTTTCCATTTGCAGCAATACGGATGGACTTGGGGAGCACTATGCTAAGTAAAATAAGTCAAAGAAAGACAAATACTGTATGATATCACATTTGTGGAATCTAAAAAACACAAAAAACTAGTGAATATAAAAAAGAAGCAGACTCAGATATAGAGAATAAACTAGTAGTTATCAGTGGGGAGACGGGAGAAAGGAGGGACAATATAAAAGTAGGGGATTGAGGGATTAAGAAGTATAATCACAACAAACTGTGGAAAATTCTTAAAGAGATGGGAATACCAGACCACCTGACCTGCCTCCTGAGAAATCTGCA
Organism: Bison bison bison; assembly: GCF_000754665.1. NCBI lineage: Eukaryota > Metazoa > Chordata > Mammalia > Artiodactyla > Bovidae > Bison > Bison bison. The sequence continues at coordinate 2,299,128 of NW_011494945.1, read as the reverse complement.
TGCAGTGTCAAGAAGCAACCGTTAGAACTGGACATGGAACAACAGACTGGTTCCAAACAGGAAAAGGAGACCGTCAAGGCTATATATTGTCACCCTTCTTATTTAACTTATAGGCAGAGTACATCATACAAAATGCCAGGCTGGATGAAGCACAAGCTGGAATCAAGATTGCTGGGAGAAATATCAATAACCTCAGATATGCAGACGACATCACCCTTATGGCAGAAAGCAAAGAACAAAAGAGCCTCTTGATGAAAATGAAAGAGGAGAGTGAAAAAGTTGGCTTAAAGCTCAACATTCAGAAAACTAAGATCATGGCATCCGGTCCCATCACTTCATGGCAAATAGATGGGGAAACAGTGGAAACAGTGAGAGACTTTATTTTGGGGGACTCCAAAATCACTGCAGATGGGGACTGCAGCCATGAAGTTAAAAGACGTTTACTCCTTAGAAGGAAAGCTATGACCAACCTAGACAGCATATTAACAAAACAGAGACATTACTTTGCCAAGGAAGGTCCATCTAGTCAAAGCTATAGTTTTTCCAGGAGTCATGTATGGGTGTGAGAGTTGGACTATAAAGAAAGCTGAGTGCTGAAGAATTGATGCTTTCCAACTGTGATGTTGGAGAAGACTCTTGAGAGTCCCTTGGACTGCGAGGAGATCCAACCAGTGATTCCTAAAGGAAATCAGTCCTGAATATTCATTGGAAGGACTGATTTTGAAGCTGAAGCTCCAATACTTAGGCCACCTGATAGGAAGAACTGACTCAGTGGAAAAGACCCTGATGCTGGGAAAGATTGAAGGCAAGAGGAGAAGGGGACGACAGAGGATGGGATGGCTGCTATGGTATCACCAACTCTATGGTTGATATCACCATAGAGTGATATCACCAACGCTATGGACATGAGTTTGAGTAAGCTCCAGGAGTTGGTGATGAACAGGGAAGCCTGGCATGCTGCAGTCTATGGGGTTGCAAAGAGTCGGACATGACTGAGTGACTGAACTGAACTGACTGAAGAAGTACGAACTACTCTGTATAAAATGTTACAAGAAATACAGCAAATATTTTTATAACTATAAATGGAGTATGACCACACTTCAATTTTTAGAAAAAGATTAAAAAATAAATACACGTGCCTGGACTCCACCCTAAACCAAATTAAATCAGAATCTTTATGTGTGGGGTCATAGAAATCTTCCCTGAGTGATATTACTATGCATCCATAATGGAGAACCAGTACAGCTATACATTCATTTCAATCCAGTTTATGAAGCTAAGAGCACATTATTTTGATGAGTCTCCATCTGCTATACTGTAGTGGTCATGGTAGCAAGAATTCATTTTCTAAGGGAAACATCCTCCTATAAAGGACCTATGTTATACACACAGTCCATAAATCCAAGCGAGAGGGCCAACTGGTCTGTGCCCTGTATCTTACAATTGTGTCCAACCTCATCTTTTAACAGCAGCTCTCTTAATGGGATGAAGAGACCATGGGTCCAAAAAGATATTCCCCCCAACCCCGACACACTCCCTCAACCATACTTTAGTTTCCCAGGACCCTGGAATTCGCTTTCCAACCAGCCAGAGGCAATTTCCAGGAACTGTATGAGGCCTCTTTCCAGGGTCTGTGCACCTGAATGCAACTGGGTACATCTCTAGGCCAAGGAATGGCCCTGGGGGTACTGCTGGTGGGAGTGTAGGTGGGACTTGGACACTTGAGGTAGAGGGTCCAGCAGGAGTTTGAGAGGCCACACATTGCAATCTGGAGCCAGAATGTGAAGAGAAGAGCATGGACCTGGGACCAAGGACAGTGTGTTGAGCACTAAGAGGCCAGCTCTCCCTGACCACTGTGATCCAGAATGAAACTCCAAGGAGTCAGAGAAATACAAATTTTAACCCAGCCACTAGATTATCAATAAAAACATGTTTATTGCAGAAGGAGAGTAGAGCATATTTTACATTTTATCGAAAGAATGTTCAAGCTTGAACCCTAACTTTTAAGTATTTCAGCATATGGCTTGTGCACCTCCAACTGGATGCTTACACGGGGTCCACATGTGTTAGAGGCGAGCCTGGGGGACATTTCTTTGCCCTGCTTCCCTATGGCATGTTTTCTTATTTGAAATCAGCAGCCATGGAAGCTTTCCAAGACTGTTCAAATGCAATGAGAATGTGGTCCATCAAAAATGCTGTCTGGTTTTATTGCACACAAGAGGTTGTTAGCTCTGGCAGCCTAACCAGATTCGTCTCTGTTCTCGTTGTCCCTTCAGGCTCCGAAGCCAAATCCTAATGGGGTAATGAGTCTGCGCCTCTGAGATTTGAGAGAGAGGCCGAGGGAAGTATAATCAAGCAAATCACCAAGTGTTGAGCTAAAAGACAGAAGGCCTCTGCTTCTTGGACTTCATTTCCAATTCACTTCATTTGGGTTTGTTTTTTTGTTTTGGTTTGGTTGTTGGCAGTAGGAAAAAAAAAATGGAATGGTCTCTGCTTTTCCTCTTAGAAAACCTGGAACATAACTACCCTGGTTCACGGGCATTCTGTAAGAAATATCGCAAAGAACAGGGACTGTTTATAGCCTACATGTAAAAATGCATAAGAAATCATCCTTCCCCCTCCCCCCATTTGTTAATCTGGCAGGATTTCCTAGAGCTTTAGAAAGGAAATGTGGCTGTGTTTTAAGAGAAGCTACAATAGGAAAGTTGGGGGAATTGGGCAGAGAAGGCCAAGGGCAGAATTCAATTCACACTTTATAAATCTGGCACCAGTGTGTGTGAACTGCTTCATGAACTGGCCTGTGTTGGGCAAGGAAGAAACCTGAAGAAAACAGAGTTATTCTCAAGCAGTCAGTGCTGCCAGTGAATTAACCATGAACCAGCAGGGGTAGGAAACTCTGGAATCCAGGAAAATTCTGCAGAGACCACTGACAGAGACTCTGCAGTTGCCAAAGCAGCTCATGGATATTGCACACCAAAGGAGTGGTTTGGCCCTAGGAGGAAATAGAAGTCCCTAAGCCCAGGCCTCTGTGGAACATGGCACAGGCCACAGGATAGCGGGGCTTCTCTGGGGCTACGGTGGCCCTGTGATGCTGCTGATATTTTGGAGAGAGAGGCAGGCAGGCAGGCAGGGAGGAAGGAGGCAGTGTGGGAAGTAGCCCTCACAGATGCTAGCATAAAAGAGCCTGTTTACTTGGTGATTAGCAGAGTGAAATACAAGGCTCAGGTTTCATCCGCTGAGGGAAGAATGGTTATTTTCCCCTCTGTGTGGCCTTGGTCAGGCACTGGGAATGTGCTGCGCTAATCAGCTTCCTCTCAAGAAAGTGGGATTCCAGATTCAGATGGGGTTATCTCCCTGGTGCCATGATGTGTGAGGACTGGGGGCTTGTCTGGGCTTCTGAGTTTATGTAACGAGTAAGGGGCTGAGTCACAGAGGAGTTACCTGTCAACCAGGCTCCTCTCAGGGTCTGTGTTTACCGTATCTATCACTACAGGAAGGTCACCAACACTGCCTTGCAATGCCACTGGAGTGGGATGGACTACCATAGAGCTTCTTGGGGCACAGGGAAGGAATAATCAGTCCTCTCTCTTTGCCACACGTGGACCTACCCACATCCGTAGCACCCTAATTGCACATACAGTGGAAAGGTTACTCTCTGTGCCTCGAAGCCTGGAATCACTGGACTACTGAATTATTCTACCATTTCCCCCAGAGAAGTCTGAACCAAGAAGCAGTTCATATAGTGGAAAGGATACAAACTGTGAACACAAAGAGCCCTTGGTTTGACTGCTTGCTCTTCTACTGTCTAACTGTGTGACCTTGGATAAATTATTTAAGCCTCCCACATCTCAATTTCCTAACATGTAAAATAGTGATAATAATAGCTACATCATAGAACGATTAGGCTGATTAAATTAAATAACTCCTTATAGGCACTCAGTATGAGGAAGTTATTAACAGGAAATGTGCTTTTCAGAGGATCCAGTCCCTTCCACCCTTCCTCCCCTTCACAAGGCTGGGACCTCAGGAGGAGCATCATGGCGATTCCACTCGGAGCTACGATGCTGACTTCTGCTCTCCAAACGGTAACTCTAGATGCTCCCACTGCAAATATTACTGTTTGGACAGAACTTTCAGAGAAAGTGATTTCAGAAAACAATCTAAGGGGCTCCTTCCCTTCTCCTCCTTGCTATTCCACCCCACCTCCACAAGTGACAGAAAATGTGTTAGAAAGCTGAGTTGGGGAAATCAAGTCTAGGGAAAGGATGAGGGATGTGATTCCTCTGGGAAGTAGTGATGGGTAAAGGCAGTTGAGGGCCATGACCTCGAAAAGACATTAGAGTCTGTTTAGGGACATCCTCGGAGAAGGCAATGGCACCCCACTCCAGCACTCTTGCCTGGAAAATCCCATGGACAGAGGAGCCTAGTGGGCTGCAGTCCATGGGGTCACTAAGAATAGGACAAGACTCAGTGACTTCACTTTCACTTTTCACTTTCATGCATTGGAGAAGGAAATGGGAACCCACTCCAGTGTCCTTGCCTGGAGAATCCCAGGGACGGCGGAGCCTCGTGGGCTGCCGTCTATGGAGTCACACAGAGTCGGACATGACTGAAGCGACTTAGCAGCAGCAGCAGGGAGATCCTACATGGCATGGCTCATAGTTTCATTGAGTTAGACAAGGCTGTGGGTCCATGTGATCAGTTTGGTTAGTTTTCTGGGATTGTGGTTTTCATTCTGTCTGCCCTCTGATGGATAAGGATAAGAGGTTTATGGAAGCTTCCTGATGGGAGAGACTGACTGAGGGGAAAACTGGGTCTTGTTCTGATGGGCGGGGCCATGCTCAGTAAATCTTTAAAACAATTTTCTGTTGATGGGCAGGGCTGTGTTTCCTCCCTGTTGTTTGACCTGAGACCAAACTATGGTGGAGGTAATGAAGATAGTGGTGAACTCCTTCAATAGGTCCCCTGCACGCACTGCTGCACTCAGTGCCCCAACCCTGCAGCAGGCCACCCCAGATCCATGCCTCCACTGGAGACTCCTCAACACTCACAGGCAAGTCTGGGTCAGTCTCTTGTGGGGTCACTGCTCCTTTCTCCTGGGTCCTAGGGCTCACAAGGTTCTGTTTGTACCCTCCAAGAGTCTGTTTCCCCAGTCCAGTGTAAGTTCTGATGGCTCTGTGGTGGGGTTAACGGCGACCTCCTCCAAGAGGGCTTATGCCATAACCAGGTCTACTGCACCCAGAGCCTCCGTCCCCACAAAAGGCCACTGCTGACCTGTCCCTCTGCAGGAGACACTCAAACACAGTTCTGGCTTAGTCTCTGTGGGGTCTCTGGGTCCTGGTGCGCACAAGGTTCCTCTGAGCATCTCTGGTGGGTATGGGGTTTAATTCTAAACAGGATTTCACCCCTCCTACCATCTTGCTGGGGACTCTCTTTTGCCTTCAGATGTGGACTACCTTTTTTTGGTGGGATCCAGCATTCTCCTGTCAACAGTTGTTCAGCAGTGAGTTGTAATTTTGGAGTTCTTGCAGGAGAAGATAAGTGCATGTCCTTCTACTCCACCATCTTGAATTAATATATGGTTCCAAATCAGGAAAGGATTATGTCAAGGCTATATATTGTCACCCTGCTTATTTAACTTATAGGCAGAGTACATCATGCAAAATGCCAGGTTGGATGAAGCACAAGCTAGAATCAAGATTGCTGGGGGAAATATCAAAAACCTCAGATATGCAGATGACACCACCCTTATGGCAGAAAGCAAAGAACAAAAGAGCCTCTTGATGAAAATGAAAGAGGAGAGTGAAAAAGTTGGCTTAAAGCTCAACTTTCAGAAAACTAAGATCATGGCATCCGGTCCCATCACTTCATGACAAATAGATGGGGAAACAGTGGAAACAGTGACAGACTTTGTTTTTTGGGGTTCCAAAATCACTGCAGATGGGGACTGCAGCCATAAAATTAAAAGACGCTTACTCCTTGGAAGGAAAGCTATGACCAACCTAGACAGCATATTAAAAAGCAGAGACATTACTT
>NW_011494945.1:2290899-2292992 GCF_000754665.1 Bison bison bison | reverse complement strand
TAGTCATGTACGGATGTGAGAGTTGGATTATAAAGAAAGCTGAGTGCAGAAGAATTGATGCTTTTGAACTGTGGTGTTGGAGAAGACTCTTGAGAGTTCCTTGGACTGTAAGAAGATCGAACCAGTTCATCCAAAGGAAATCAGTCCTGAATATTCATTGGAAGGACTGATGCTAAAGCTGAAACTCCAATATTTTGGCCACCTGATGCAAAGAACTGACTGATTGGAAGAAAGATGCTGGGAAAGATTGAAGGCAGGAGGAGAAGGGGACAACAGAGGATAAGGTGGTTGGATGGCATCACCAACTCGATGGACATGAGTTGTAAGCTCCAGGTGATGGACAGGGAAGCCTGGGATGCTACAGTCCATGGGGTTGCAAAGAGTTGGACACGACTGAGTGACTGAACTGAACCAAACTGAGGGAGACCCTTCATTTTATTACCAAATTGGTTGATCTGGATCCATGCTGGAGACTTAGCCTGGGCTGAGATGTGCACTGATCCCATTCTCATTGCCTTTGAGAGGAAAAAAGAAAAGGAAATGTTCCTTACTAGGGTAAAACTCTTATAGTTGAGTATCTTGGAGAAATTGCATGGTGGTTTTCAACTGAAGATCACAGAGAGCTGAGTTCTGACATTAAAAATTGTTCAGCATGGTGCTCTTTACGGGAATGCTTTATTACCTAAATATTAAATACTTCACTATGCCATCAACAAATTGAAGCTTTGAAAAAGTGCAGAAGAAAGACTTTCCTGGTGGTCCAGAGGCTGACTCCAGGCTCCCAAAGCAGGGGGCCTGAGTTCAAGCCCTGGTCAGGGGACTAAGCTTCCCACATGCTGCAACTAAAGATCTCTCTTGCCAAAACTATAACCCGGAGCAGCCAAATAAATAAAAACAGGTTAAAAAAAAAAAAAGAAACAGAAAAACCACCGATGAAAGGAGGAAAAAAATGCAGAAAAAGAAAAGCTTTACTTAATATTTTTTAGCAGAATGTTCTTATTGAGCAGTGAAAGGTAATTGGTAAGAAATAGGTTTGTATATAACATTTAATAAAAGACAATTCGTTTCTCTGAATTCTCACTATGATGAGTATTGGGCTAATATTTTTAAAATATCAATTTGGTATTAAATTGCACATTATTCCAAGTTGCCATCATGTCCAGCCCCTCATGGTATTATCTCAAAAACAATTTTTGTTTTTTTAGAATAAATAACTGAAGATCTATTGAAGTTGTTCACAGTCTAAGTAAAGAAGAACCAGCATTCTAGAGACAGTCAAATGGATATTTCCCCTGGGAAGTACCTACTGATGAAAAACAATAGGCTGAGGAGCTGAATGCATTCCAGTTTTCCTGTGGTCTTAATTACTAAATCTGTTTGATTATGTGGTTAATCAAATTGACTGTGAATTAGCTTAAATGGCTAGGAGAGGGAAAAGCACATTGATCCTGTTTTCTAAATGGTAGTTTATGTCAAATAAACACTGGCCTTTCCTAAATATCTCTAGGGAATGAGGTTTATTATTGTTTTTTGATTAATTTTTTCCAATGATTAAATGCCTTAAAATCCAAATATTATTTTGCAGACCTAACCCAAACTTTCTTGGTGTAAACAAAATGATCTTTGTTCAAGATTATTTTCGAACTATGGATGTCCTCCTCTCAGCTTCATTTTACACTCTGGAAAAATTACCCATCTCATTCAGAATAAAATTCAAACTCCTTAATGTTGCCCTAAAGACCCATTCATAATCTATATTCTCATCTTTTTCACCTCTCTGATCACATCTCTTCCCACTCTCTGCCTTTGTCTGCTTCTTATAGGCAAACTGACTGCAGAGCGTTGAAAACACTAGAGACTCCTGTCCCATGGCCCTTGCATCTGCTGTTTATTCTGTCTAGAGCCACTGTTCCCAGATATCTACCTAGCATGTTCCCTCATATCATTCAGGTTTCAGCTAAATGCCCCTTGGCTAAAGAGGCTTTCCCTGATAGCTCTATGTAAAACAGCTACTCAACAATTTAACAATTCCATAAGTATCTCCATATACCCTGGATTTTACAACATTCTTCTCCTAAAAAAAAAAAAAAAAA
>NW_011494945.1:2285545-2290799 GCF_000754665.1 Bison bison bison | reverse complement strand
AAATATATATATATATATGTAAATATATATGTATATATCGTATGTCTTCACTATTGATGATAAAGTTTATGAGATCAGGTCCTCGTTTTCACTCACTAGTATATCCCCTCCACCTTTTATGGAGTACTGAATGTCTCTATGTGACAGACCCTTGAGACATGTAGCAAAATGAAAAGTGCCCTTAAAAGATGTGGGACCAGTCTTTCCCAGAATGAGGAGGGTAGGATGTCAAGAGATTATGAACTTTGTGAGCCTTTCTATCCCTTTTGTTCTCCAATAAAGCAAAGATAACAGCATAAACAAGCTTCTTCCAAACTCCTTTCAACTTTTTCTGAATATGCAATCGTCCTCTTGTGACTGCTTTCACAATTCTTAACGGTCTTATCTTTACAGACTAGTTTCTCTCAGTCATAAAGCATTTTTAACAGGTTGAATTTTCTCTTAAACAAAAGGTTAATTTTATGGTTGTAAAAAGGCACGACATGTTTTGGGAATTAATTGTTTTTGACTCTTGCATATAACTTGAAGTCATGGGTTTCAGCAATACTAATTACAGACAAACTCAAGCAATTTTAGGGGCTCAAATGTGGTTAGGCTTAGGAAAAATTCTAGGAGATATTTATCTGATGGGGCTTCCGTGGTGGCTCAGGTGGTAAAGAATCCTCCTGCCAATGCAGGAGATGTAAGAGACATGGGTTTGATCTTTGGGCCAGGAAGATACCCTGGAGTAGGAAATGGCAACATGCTCCAGTATTCTTGCCTAAGAAATCCCTTGGATAGAGGAGCCTGGCGAGCTACAGTCCATGGGGACACAAAAGAGTCTAACATGACTGAGTGACTGAACAGTAACAACAATTTATCTGATACCTGTCTGTGTGTTTGGGTCAAATGCCCACTATGAATGAAAGCTCCATGCGGAGGGCAGCACACTAATCTTATTCATTTGTGCGGTAGCCACCCAGTACCTCTACCTCGCAGAGGCCAGGGAGTAGTGAACTGCTAGTGAACAGTTGATTCTGTGTCAGCCTCAATGTATTCAGTGCTCTGCCTTCCTCCCGACGTTCTTGGATATTTTGTTTTAGGTTTGTTTGTGTCTTCGCCTCATACTCCTATAGAAAGATATTGTCTTTCTAGATAAAAGTTGAAATGCTATTTTCCCAAGAAGCCCTTTGATTGTGAGCACTCCTGGGTCATCATACTTCTCAGTATCTCTACTTCTCTTCCCACCAAAGGAAACACCTGCAGACTTTGAAACAGACAATGAAGCTAACAGCTTTGTTTATCCATACAAAGCATTTGGGCTTAGTTGGAGACTTTGGCCATTATTTAGGACAGTTCCTATGTTGTCAAACATGTTTAGCCATCCCCAAAGGGAGCCTTATTACACTGCTTCCTACACAGCAAGGAGAGAGAGAGGAGGGGTGGTGAGTTATGTATGGGAAATAGGAGAAAGGCCTTTCTCTTACCTCTGGGGATTGTCGATGGTTGATATGGAAGATTACACCGGAACAAAGATTGCATTGCTGGTTTGTGTAGTTTCTGCTCTACTTGTACTACATTATTATAGACTAGTTCTATTGTCTTGGTGGACAATAGAGGGTTTTATTTCAACATTATGTACAGAATGCCTGTATAGCCTCTTTCTTCCCTCCCCCAGATGCAGGAAGATATTTAGTATCAGATTTCTGAAGGAGCCATGTCAAAATGAGGAGGTATAAGCATTTCCTTTTTTTTTCTTCTTCCCCCATGTCAGCTTTCAAAGTCCAGTAATTCTGTCATTTAGGATAAAAGTCATAGCACAGTAGAATACAAGCTTAATGGGCAACTCTGTACAAATAAAAATGAACAATAAAATAAAACCTTTAAAGGATGAGATCTATTTCAAACAGTGAAGGATAGATCTTTAAGTAGTTTAAGGAAAAGATAGTTTAAGCATAAATACTCAGAAAATTCCACTTTTGGGTAAAATCTCTCCTTTTCCTTCTCTCTCCCTGTTCCTACTTCATCATATACATATGCAAAATCAGAAGTTTTATATACCACAAATACACAATGTATAACTAGTGTATTTCTATAGTAATTGGTTCATTTAAATCATTGCTTCCTAGTGTAATTTACTGGGATGTATATTCAGTAATGCTTTCAAAATTTGCATTCAACTACAGCTTATGTTCTATCTGATTTCATGATTGTCTCCTCCCATTGATGAGTCAAGGATAATCCCTACGTAGCCTAGTCCCATGTAGGCAGCTAGTCGACTGGAACCTACTCAGTGCAATGTCAAGTATTAACAAGACTTTTTTTGGTGTGTAAATTTGACTAAGAAGATAAAAATTATTCCACAGGATTGAAGACAACAATCCAATGTCATTGTCCTAAACATCCTAAATTATTCATGCCAGCTTTAGCAATTAAGGACAGTTCCTTGTTAGAAGACAGATCCCAGTGCTCCATATATGCTGCTGCTGCTAAGTCACTTCAGTCATGTCTGACTCTGTGTGACCCCATAGACGTCAACCCACCAGGCTCTCCTGCACCTGGGATTCTTCAGGCAAGAACACTGGAGTGGGTTGCCATTTCCTTCTCCAATGCATGAAAGTGAAAAAGTGAAAGTGAAGTCGCTCAGTTGTGTCCAACTCTTCGCGACCCCATGGACTGCAGCCTACCAGGCTCCTCCATCCATGGGATTTTCCAGGCAAGAGTACTGAAGTGGGGTGCCATTGCCTTCCACGGTCCTCCATATATACTTAACCTTAATTATCCCCCATTAGACATTTCATCAAAAATTTGACCTGCTCAAATTATTTCACTATTAACTAACTGCCACTTAAAGCCATCCTAATGTGTCTCATGCTAAAGAAAATTGGTTTAGCGGGAATATTGCCTTTGTGCCTCCCTATATACTTAAAATTTCTGTGCTGTAGTTTCTCTATCTTCAAACAGAAATGCTTCATCAGTCTCAGAGTGATGGGGGAAGGTTGAACAGGGAATGTGCATAATGCGCCCGTGCTCTTGCAGAGTGTGGGGAGTGGAAGGTTGCAAAAGGAAGCATATTGGACTTAAGATGATAATCACTACCTATCATTTGATTAATGTTTTTTAAATCACTGACTGAATTCGTTTCATAAGTAAATCATGGGCAAAATAAGTTGTACATTTTTTGAAGTCTTAGAAAAAACATAACTGATTTTATTGCTTTACTAATCAACACAAACTCAATTCCCCAGGGAAATAAAATAACAGTCTCACATTCCATATCTTCTCCTTTTATTCATATTGCTACTACCTCCTTTCCAACTCTTATCACATCACACCTTGAGTGTTGCAATAATTTCCCAACTGACCTTCTTCCCTCCTGTGGTTCATCCTGCAAACTGCCCTTAATCATCCTCTTAAAGCACAGAGAAGTCACCAAGCTCCTACTTAAAATCTCACTCTCTCTTCACTGCCTAGAATTTAGACCAAACCACTTAGCCTTAATATCTGGCTCCCAACTATTCTTCCAGTTTCCAGCTCTATTACTCAAGGTTGAGCTCTAAATGCAACTTTTTAAAGACTCTTTTCTGATCACAGAATGCCCTTCTAGTGCCCATATTGTTGCTTATGCTGTGGCTTCTTAGCCCAGCACTTAGCCCAGACTACCAAAAGGAAGTCTACACACTTTAGCTTGAAATGTTATTTCCGCTACAGCCAGAATACCTTCTATATCATATTTCTGGAGCATACAGTCTTCATCATGTATTCATATAGCCCTTCATCACTGCCAGGAATACTACCTGTGTAAGTATTAACCCTCCCACCAGACTGCAACCCAGAGGAGGGCAGAAGTCATATCTTGCATGGCACAATATCTGGAACAATGTCATGTTGAAAGAGAATGATGTTACTGATTGGATGCTCGCTGAGTAACTGAATTAATAATATCAATAAAAATAGAGATTTAAGGAAAAAAACAAGAAGGACCATAATTTTTTTTAAAAGAATGGAAAATCATTCTGTCATTAAGATAACTAACACAGACTGTGAACAAATCATGCTATAAGCCATTTCTTATAAAAATTCCAAGGGGAAAATGATACCAGGAGCAAATCCTCATATGTATCCTACTTGCATTAGGAATAAAATATTCTCAACCTAATACCATAGTTTTTGCCAGTCAGGGCAAATGAATCTTTACCATTAATGGATGCTTCAGTATTTCAGAAATGGACTGGTCATTTGCATCATTAAATGATGCTTGTAGTTAAAGCATAAATGAACCCACGGTCAATTCACAATGATGATTCAGTCTACAAGACAGTGCATGTCTAGATAATGCATTTCATTAATACTGTGCAGAAATACTGAGCTGGATGTCTGAAAGTGTTTGCAAAGATAATGTTTTCACTAGTTCTTAAATACCTTGAGGCAAGGGAAACCATAAAAGCTAATAAATAAGCGACTGAAAGGTGGAAGGGAAATAATATCACAGACATTAGAAGGATTTTGAGTGATCTAATGAAATACTCTACCCTATATTTTTCTAAAATTGTTCTATGGGAAACGATTCACCAGAACGTATTTATATCATAAGACTTTTCCCCTCACACAATAAAAAGTAATTACTATACAATTAGATTGCTAGCTGTATGCCAGTTTAAGGAAGTAACTTAAATATGACATGCATACATTGTTCTTTTATATAAAAAATCTTGGCATTACATTACACTGATCTCAAATATTTCCTGTCTTTCAAGTATGAAATGATAAACACATTCTGGATCTGTGTTTGCTTTCTCATAAATGCCGTTTTCAGAAACATATAACATGGAACAACAGACTGGTTCCAAATAGGAAAAGGAGTACGTCAAGGCTGTATATTGTCATCCTGCTTGTTTAACTTATAGGCAGAGTACATCATGAGAAACGCTGGGCTGGAAGAAGCACAAGCTGGAATCAAGACTGCCGGGAGAAATATCAATAACCTCAGATATGCAGATGACACCACCCTTATGGCAGAAAGTGAAGAGGAACTAAAAAGCCTCTTGATGAAAGTTAAAGAGGAGAGTGAAAATGTTGGCTTAAAGCTCAACATTCAGAAAACGAAGATCATGGCATCCAGTGCCATCAGTTCAGGGAAATAGATGGGGAAACAGTGAAAACAATGTCAGACTTTATTTTTCTGGGCTCCAAAATCACTGCAGATGGTGACTGCAGCCATGAAATTAAAAGATGTTTACTCCTTGGAAGGAAAGTTATGACCAACCTAGACAGC
>NW_011494945.1:2272871-2285445 GCF_000754665.1 Bison bison bison | reverse complement strand
GGGAAATAGATGGGGAAACAGTGAAAACAATGTCAGACTTTATTTTTCTGGGCTCCAAAATCACTGCAGATGGTGACTGCAGCCATGAAATTAAAAGATGTTTACTCCTTGGAAGGAAAGTTATGACCAACCTAGACAGCATATTAAAAAGCAGAGACGTTACTTTGCCAACAAAGGTCCATCTAGTCAAGGCTATGGTTTTTCCAGCAGTCATGTATGGATGTGAGAGTTGGACTATAAAGAAAGCTGAGCGCCAAAGAATTGATGCTTTTGAACTGTGGTGTTGGAGAAGACTCTTGAGAGTCCCTTGGCAAGGAGATCCAACCAGTCCATCCTAAAGGAGATCAGTCCTGGGTTTTCATTGCAAGGACTGATGTTGAAGCTGAAACTCCAGTCCTTTGGCCACCTCATGTGAAGAGCTGACTCATTTGAAAAGACCCTGATGCTGGGAAAGATTGAGGGCAGGAGGAGAAGGGAACAAAGGAGGATGAGATGGTTGGATGGCATCACCGACACAATGGACATGGGTTTGGGTGGACTCCGGGAGTAGGTAATGGACAGGGAGGCCTGGCGTGATGCAGTTCATGGGGTCACAAAGAGTCGGACACAACTGAGCAACTGAACTGAACTGAAAACATGCCTTCATAGCCTAAGAAATGAAAATATTTTATAGGAGAAGGCTGTTTTCTACCTAAATGTTTCAGATCATTTACACTGGGGAGTTCTGCTGACCACCTGTCTATTGGCTTCACTGACTTTGATGACTTAGATGTAAAAGTAAACGAGAAGCTGTCTGAGCTGTTTGATTTTAAGGATTAATGCCAAAATTCCACCAAGGAAGCTTTCTGTCTGTCTTTCAAGTCTTTCCTCCTTTTACAATTTCAACTAACCCTCCCCTCCAAAAAGCAAACTTTCAAAGCTCTTATCAATTATTTGCAGATGGGTGCTAGTGGAGAATCTGAGAACATAAGGCCTTGGAAAAGGAACAGGAGAGATGAGCAAGAGCCCTGAAGGTGGAGAAGGTTAAATGGATGCATGTAATTGAGGAGAGTAGGGTATATAGAGGATTATTGTATAGAGAGCAAGACACTAATTTGAACCTTCTGACTTCTCATTGGAGGTTAGGGTCATTCTTGGATACAAGATCATGACCAAATGTATCATTTGAAAGTGGATGGAACTTCTGCCAAGAGGTGGTCACCTTAGGCTTTAAAGATAACACTCTTCCCGATAAAATCCTAGTTGTAGACAGGAAGTCTTCCCTAGTGGCTTAGTGGTAAAAAATCCACCTGCAATGCAGGAAATACAGGTTTGATCCCAGGGTCAGAAAGATCTTCTGGAGAAGGAAATGGCAACCCACTCCAGTATTCTTTGTCTGACAAATCCCAAAGACAGAGGAGCCTGGTGTACAGTTCATGGGGTCACAAAGAGTTGGACATGACTTAGCAGCTAAACAACAACAACAAAAGACAGCAAACTAAACTGTAGAAATACACTGAAGGAAGCACTGAAAAATTATTGGGAAGACCATGTAATTTATCATTCAAATGAGGATACAAAAAGGCCACCATTTCTAATTCTATCAGGATGACAGGCAAGCTATAACATATGATTATCCTACTTACAACTCCATTTTTGCCCATGAGGGACTATTAATATCTTTCTGGTATTTTGGATAATTAATTTTCATCTTTAATTGTCCTTGAAAATTGAATGATTGATTCCACAGCCACTATTGTCCTCAAACAGCATTTGCGTTCTAATTTCTGATCTAGTTTGCAACAATGTATTAGATGCTCAGTTAACAAACCCTTGGATGACAGGGGACCTTGGGATTAAGTGTGGCATGATTGCAAACAGTTAGATGCTTTTCCAATAAGAAGTCAATTCTTTCACACAGGATGGAGACTGCTCCTGGATGACTCTGAGACAGTAGGGATCTGGAAAGTAGACTGAAATCTTACAAGGGAAAAGGAAACCTTTTTAAGCATTGAAGGAAAATTCTGAGTAAGAGAGAATGAGGAAAAGTTTTTAACGTCTTTGTTATGAAGGGAGTGGATGGTTCATTTATTTTACAAAGATACTCTATAGTTTTATTCCATGTCTCCACAAATGATATTGGATTGATTCTCCAATGCGAAGCTATGGCTCCCCTTCCCCTTCCCCGCCTTGAAAGTCAAGTCTTTGTATGACTATCATCCTCAAGTTAAAACCTACACGGCTCATGGGTAGGATCAGTCACTGGGAACAGACTCTGCATCATATGAAACAATTCTTTGGCCTGTTTTGATTTTGTTTTCTCCGCATAGGGAACAACCAAGATCACTGAGAAAGTTCTGAGGTTTAATCTCCTGAGCTAATTTTAACAACAACCAAAAAAGCAGTGCTGAGAATGGTGCATGGATTTCAATATAAAGACCTGAAAATGCTTTCAATTTTGTGCTATGGTTTTTGTCAAAAAAAAAAAAAAAAAGCAGAGGTTGCGTTTCAATGCAATCACATGCACAAACCAGGCCATGATTTTCCTAAATTGCACTTACTAAATGGAATTTACCAAAGCACAGACCCATTTATTCCCCCCTGTGGGGCATACTATTTTAGTTCTCCAATGAAACTCAATTCTGTGCAGTTCAAGATTGAGCTAAAGCTATAATAAATCCACATTTAAATACCTCCATGTATTTATCAGGAGATTTTAAATTATTAGTTTCTATATACTCTGTTTTAACAGACCAGGATATATATGGCCCTGGAAGTTAATCCCTTAGCTTTTTCACCTACTTATTCTCTGTTTATCAATTCACTTTGGTTGGAGACTTATTTATTACAATGCTATTGGCTGAGTAAAACATAAAATGGATAGATTTGTCGACAGTTTAGAACATATAAAAGACTAACCACAACTTTCTCACATTTCTGCATCTCTCCCACCACCAGAATGTCAGTTTTGGTTGGGTTTTCTAAATGTGTTTTTCAGAAACTCTGAGTAAACTTAATTTTGAAATCTTTAAAATGCCAGCAGCAAGTGTTACCCTGTGCACTGGCCTTTAGCAGAGCAGCCTGAGTTGTCATGGTGAAATGGGTCAGCGCTGTTTGCCAGGCAACCCCGTGAAACTGCGAGCAGGTTGCTGGCCTAGTGGTGGCCACGCAGGCCAAAGCAGTCCCCGATCTATAGCTGAATCTAGGTCACCAGGATTCTTTGATGTTGCAGCTGTGGATGTGGGACCTCCATCTCCAGCAGGGTTCACAGAGCTCTCCTGCATGCCGGGCCTACCCTGCGGCCGTAATCATTGTCATTCTGCTGGGTTCCCTCCTTCTGCTGGCCATGTGTTATGCTCCACATTTAATTGAAAGTTCTTAGCCACAGGAGCCAGAAAACATTCTCTGTGCATGTGTGTGTGTGCATGTGTGTGAGAGAGAGAGACAGAGACAGAGATCTTCCTCTGGAGCTTGCATGCTGAAATTGCCCCCATTTAAATGCATATTTCTGCAGAGTGAGCTAAATATTAATATCACATTTCTCTCTTAATGTAAACACCAGCAGCAAGATTTGGCAGCTCATAAAAAGAGGAAGAACTTGGGCTTTTCTCCATACACAGCATGCGCTTTTTTTTCCCCTGGGTACCATTTAAGTTAACACCATGTCTACAGCGTGTCTGAAATAGCAGGAATTCAGTGAGATTGGAGGGGAGCTGAGAGAGCAGAGGCCTCAGCATCTCTGCACCCTTGACAGTTCATCAGAGCGCCTGTTGCTAGGAAAACTCTAAATTGTTCTTCCATGTTGGAGCTGTAAATTATACATTTGTGCCCATTTATTTGACATTCCCTTTGAAATATTCATTACCCTTTTCTGTTCTATTTAAAAGCAATGATCTGCCTTTTGAATACAGACAAGCAATCTTCCCCAGCATTTATATTTTAATGATTGCTTTTTTCTTTAGATGAGTTTCCCATTTTTGATAATTTTTTAAATTGAAGAGCAAGCATTTTTTAAATTGAAGAGCAAGCATTTTTTAAATTGTTTGTCCAAATATGAATTAGGATTTCCAAATTGTCACGTTAACTGCCAAATGCACCCACCTGCACATACACATATGCACATCCACACACACCTAGTATGTCACTTGCTACTACCTAACCTGCCCTGTATAAAAATCTTAAAACAAAGAACATTTTCTCAATTTAACTAAGGAGGAAGTAAATAGTATATATGCAAGCCAGAAAGATTTATAGTTATCCATCTCTTTTTAAAAAATAAGTAAATAAATGAATGAATAGCAAAAGGAGATATGAAGCCCCAAATATCAAGGCACTGGAAAAGAAGGAGGCAATACCTGATGGGATGCAGGCCATGTAGAAGGATTAACCTTGACAAGAAAACATAACACTATGAAAGCAGAGAACACGAGGCCCTGAATTTTGTTCCCGCCCCCTCCAAATTTGTATGCTGAAGCCTTAACCCCTAGGACCTCAGAATGTGGCTGTCTTTGGAGAAAGGGCCTTTAATAAGGCAATCAAGGTTAAATGAGGTCATACGAGTGGACCCTAATTCAATCGGACAAGTGACCTTGTAAGAAGAGGGAGAGCCAGGAGGTTTGTGTCGAGAGAAAAGACCCTGCGAGAACCGAGGACACAGTGAGCAGATGACGATCTGCACGCCAAGGGAGGGCCTTAGGGGAGCTAAACCTGCCAGTATCTTGATCCTGAGCTTCTAGGGCCTAAAACTGTAAGAAAATCAATTTCTGTTGTTTAAGTCACCTAGTCTACATTATCTTGTCATGGCAGCCCTAGTTTTCTCATGGTTACAAATGCAAATAAGTTTGGAAGGTGATGGACAGAAGCCAAGCAAAATTCTGCTTTACTTTGGCATCCAAGTAATGAAAACAGCTATCATTTCATCAGTGTTTGCTTTGTATCAGGCAGCGTGCTAAGCACTTTCATGACCTGTTTCCCTGAATCCTCACTATAACACGGGGAGATAAATACTATCATTGCCGTTACTTCACAGATGAGAAAGTATGTGTGTGTGTACACCCATGCCCATAGGAGATGAATAAACTAAAGATATTCAGAACCTCAAAGACAGTTACTGGTGGCCATTAAGATGTAGGTAGTCTCCTCCAACCCTGTGCTTAACCACCACACGATAGACACATCTCCTACCACATGCGCCTCCTCAGGTTCTTCAAGCAGAGAACACATACTCCCAATCCCCTCACATTCCATATCAGGAGATACATCTTCCCTGTTTTCTTCCAATTCAAAGCCCAAGTGAGATTCCAGCTACCAGCAGAATCCCCTTCATGCTCTCAACTCCGTCTGTATCCTGGAGCATAATATTCTATGTATCCTAAAGCACTACCTATATATTGCTGGGAATTATCTGCCCAGGATATGTCTTGTGCCCATATCTAGAGAAAAGGCTTTTGGAGGTTAGTGGCTATATCATGGACGTCCTACCCAGCATTTACTACCAGTCTAATACACTGAGAGACTTAAGAAACATTATTTGACTGCAACTTCCAAAGATAAATTTCAGTACAGACACTGTAAATAAACTGAAATCTATGCAAACACCTCAATAATAATCTGGGATGTGTGATTCCAGCCGTGTTAAAGAGTTTGGACTGCCTTAACCCTTTGAGACTCTAAATGGATGTGGTGCCCAGGGATGGTGGTACAAAGAAAAGTAGGGAGCAAACCAAGTGGCCCTCAGCTGAGCTCTAAACTGCCTTGCATCCCCTATTCAAGTATCCCCATGCTACCCTTCCAACACTCAGCTTCTCAATTAGACAACTTGCTCTGTAGACAAGGCAAAGTTTTAACCATGGAAGAACCTTGAGCAAGTTGATCTCTTTGAACTTCAGTTTTCTTATTTGCAAAGGGATGATAATTATGCTTATTTATTCAGTGTATGTTAAGGCCCTGTTCTGTCACATCTTCCTGTACCAAATTTAGAAACAACAACAGCAACAATCAGTTGTCACTAGTAATTAAATTTCTCCGCCTAGACATTAAAAAAGGGCTCCATTTTAAAAGATTTGATATTTGACATTCTGCTAAAGCCTTGCTGTTTACAAAGGGTTTTTGTGAGCCTTAACATTTGATCCTTGAAAAAAGGTCTACAAAACATCAAAGCAAGAAAATGTACGATCTTAATTTTAGAGAAGAAAATAAAAATCAGTATAAGTCCCCTATAGAACTAGTTTTGTTGTTGTTTAGTTGCTAAACCATGTCTGACTCTTTGGGACCCCAAGGACTGTAGCCTGCCAGGCTCCCCTGTCCATGGGATTTTTCCAGGCAAGAATACTGGAATAAGTTGCCAGTTCCTTCTTCAGGGGATCTTCCCAACCCAGGCATCTTCTACAAATTCAATACCCCTGAGCCACCTGGGAAGCCCATATAGAAATAATTGGTCAACTCAAAAAAATAAATAAATAAATAAATGTACTCAACTAGAAAGTCACATGCTCAGACTTAAGCCCAGAGAATCGGGATCTTTCTGGGGAAGAACAATGACTCCCCAGGTGGGCTCTGTGTAAGGTGACTGTTGTAAAAAACACAATGGAGCACACTTACTGCGCCCGTTCTCTGGACAATCAAGACAATGCTCGCTCCTTTTTCCTCCAGGCATCCTCAAGTTTTGTTCCCTTCTCAGGACATTATCAGTATAAAGGAGAAAGTTATCGCCTTCCCATTTCCAGTATATAGGAACACAGTGACATCTCTCCAACTCTCTTCCATCTAAGAGAGGCCTGGTAAAAGACTGAGAAGGACTGTGTGCATTGCACAGCTTGTTTAAATTATTTTACCTCGTGGTATCTCAATTTTTTGCTATAAAATTGAGTAAGTTTAATCATGTTTTGTGAGAAATAATTCATGAAAAATCTAGTGACATGGTTTATTAAGCTTGCAAATATATTCATCTCAAAATAATAAAGCTATTGTAAAGCAATTATCCTCCAATTAGAAATAAAAATTTAAAAAATGAAATTGAGAAACAAAAATGGGGGAAAATAAGATTTTAAAAGAATACCATGTACAGCGGGATCAAATGAAATAAAACAGAAATAAAAATTTAACAAAAGCTGTCCATGATCTTTATGCAGAAAGCAATAAGTATTGCCAGGGACATTTTTAAAGAATCAAATAATGGAAATATATGCCATGATCATGGATTGAAAAACTCAGTATTGTCTTACCAAATTTAAATCCCCAGAAAGTTTTTTTTTTTTAAGAAAATGACAAGCTGGTTCTAAACATGTGTTTGGAAATGCAAAGGATCTAAGGAAAAAAATTATTTTGTAAAAGACAAACAGAATTGAAGAACTTACACTACTTAATTCTAAGACTCAGTATGAAGCTACAGCAATTAAAATGATGAAATAACACTGAGAGTTCAGAAATAAACCCAAACATACTTGATGGCCTTGTGGGTAGGCAAAGATATTTGTTAGGCCAGAAATAGCACTAGAAATAAAATAAAATAAATTAAATTGGATTTAATTAGAATTAAATCCTCCTGCTCTCCTTAAAAGAAAACATCAAGAAAGCAAAGAGGCAGACTGAGAAAAAAGTATTTGCTACACATATAACTACTAATGGAGTATATCCAGAATATGAAAAGCACTTTTCACCTCAATAAAAGACAAATAATGCTACTTATCATAAAGGTCAATAGGCTTTAATATATATGAATATCCAATATTCATATATATTCACAAAAATATATATGAATATCCAATAAGCACATGAAAAGATGTTCAACCGTAGTCATTTGAGCAATGTAAATTAAAACCACTTTGTGACATTATTTCATATCCACTAGAGTGGCTAAAATCAAAGACTGGCGAGATGAAATACTGCCAAAGATGGGGAGCAAAAGGAACTCTCATACATTTCTGGTAAGAGTGTTAAAATGATGCAACTACCTCGAAGAACAGTTTGGAAGTTTCTTACAAGGTTAAAAATACACTTACTATTTGACCCAGCAATTCCACTCTTTAAATATCTACTCTAGAGAAATGAAAACATATATGCACACAAAAGACTTGTACGCAGTGTTGTTCACAGTAGTCCAAACCAGGAGTCAACCTGATGTCCGCAGCAAGTGGATAAATTGTGGCACAGCCGTACAATGGAGTATCCTACTCAGTAAGGATGAATGACTGCTATACGTCACTGTAGGAATGAATCACACAGACAGTATGCTGAGTGAAAGGAGATGGCACAAAGTCGTGGTGTATGGTTACAGTCTATGAAATTATAGAACAACCAAAATAAATAGATAATAATAAAAATCAAATCAGTGGTTTTCTAAAGTGAGGAAGGGGAGACTTGAGCATGAAGGTAAAGGGGAACTTCCTGGAGAGGTGGAGGTGTTCTATACTTGGATCAGGATACAGTTCCACAGTGTCATCAACCTGTGTATTTAAAATATGTGAGCTTTATTTCATGTAAATTATACTTCCCAAAAGTTGAATTTTAACAGCAGAATTTAGCCAAACTTTCTTAAATATTATTTTTCTCTCACTTCATAAAAATATATGAAAACCTTTCTCCTCTGGAACAGAGATTGGTCTATACTAAGGGCTATAGAAATGACTGAACTCCCCCTGTCAAATGTTTCTAACATGACTCTCTTCAGACCTGTGGTTCCAATTTTCTTAAAAACAGTGGATGATGAAAGAGGGTCCTATTTCTGAAACTAACAAAATGAGACAATAGCTCAACCTACAAACAAAAGAAGTTCAAAAAAATCTTATTGTCAAACAGTACAAACATACCCAAGAAGAGAGCATAGGACAATAAATCTTTACGTACAAGTTACCTCGTGTCAATGGTCATCCCTATATGGCCAATGCTCTCTATCTACATACTCCCCTTCCCCAGCCTTCCCTTGAACTATTTTAAAGCAAATCTTGGAAATCATATCATTCTATCTGAAAATACAAGAAGTTCTAAATGTGTGGTTCACTTGCTTATGCTGTATTCTCTGCCTGAAATGCTTGCCCCTTCCTCCTGAATACGGCTGACCCTTCTCATCTGTCAGATGAGACCTTTTAGGAAAGGCCTTTTCTGACCTCCCTATCAAAATAGCTCACCTTCTACTTTGGCCCCATTTCTTTTTGTGATGGTAATTTTTCACAACCTGTGATGATTAGTTACTGTTTTTTGTCTGTCTTCTCAACTATATGCTCAATGCAACAGCACCAGTACAATGCTTGGAAGATGATTAATGAACAGTATGTTCACATTAATTGATTGTCTGAACAGATAGTCAGCTAAAGTCTTCAGAGGTCAATCATATTTCTTCTATATGCGGTGATGCCCTGGACAACCCACCAAACATGAGTTGGCACTGCTCGATTAGAATTTCCCAAACCATTCTCCAAAGGTATAAAATATGTGTCAAGTAGAACTAGTGGGTATGTTTTTATAAAAATCATGGAATGTTATAAGTGAAAACTGCTTGAGAAATAATCTACATTCATAGATTTGTTGGCTTTTAGATTGAAAAGATTGGAGAAGGCAATGGCACCCCACTCCAGTACTTCTGCCTGGAAAATCCCATGGATGGAGGAGCCTGGAGGGCTGCAGTCCATGGGGTCACTGAGGGTCGGACACGACTGAGTGACTTCACTTTCACTTTTCACTTTCATGCATTGGAGAAGGAAATGGCAATCCACTCCAGTGTTCTTGCCTGGAGAATCCCAGGGATGGGGGAGCCTGGTGGGCTGCCGTCTATGGGGTCGCACAGAGTCGGACACAACTGAAGTGACTTAGCAGCAGATTGAAAAGATAACATTTCATTGAACATGGTTAAACTTCTTTCAGTTAACAGACCAAAAAAAACTACCTAATATTTCAGAATTTGTGATTTACAAAGGCCATAATTTGAGACTTTTGTCTAGAAATACAGTCCATTCTGAGGAGAATTTAATTCCATGAAATATTAGAAAAAATACTCAATTTTATACTATCTATACATAATATACTCAGAATCTATTTATTCAACAAATATTTATTGCCAATCTATTATGCACCAGAAACTCTTCTGGGTAGTTGGGGCTATATCAGTGAAAATAATAACAAAGCTTATATTTTAGCCTATGTGTCAATACAGTAAAAGTACATCCTCATGAATTTACTATAGTATTGTTATAAAGTAATACAGAACAAAATGCTTTCTATGATGTTCTCGGTAAAGGCAGAATTGACCATTTCCTTGTGAAATATTTAACACCAAAATCTCAATATCATTACTTAGCTTCTCCATTTTCTAAACTCAAAAGAATTATCCCTGCCAGAGAACCAGGTTGCGATTAGCTGTAACTCCAGCTTAAAAAGAGAATATTTTCCCCAGGAGTTCCCCTCTTATTGACTCACTGATGTGCAATCTGATTGCAGGATCTCTTCTTCAACAATACCAAAACTTTCATTACAACACTGGATGGGAGAAGAGATGTATTAAGATGTACCCTTGAATCCAGAAGTGCTCAACATATTTAATACACCTTAGAGTTTCAGGTGACCCAAAGTTGGGCATTCAACCAAGTCTAATCCATATAGAAAGGCATCCTCCATTTCACTTTCTCCAAAAAATTATGTCAAATATTTTGTCCATTTTCCTCATCATTCATTTACTCTTGTTAGAATACTAGTTTCAAGGTGTGATTTTGGAAGTATGGGTGCCACACTGATACTTTCTCCTGGGCTGGTCATGGAGTAAAGGACAACCAAAGTGTAAGGGCAGCAGTAAGAGAGGTGGGACCGGGCAGCAAGAAGGAAGGTGTAACTCCCAGTAGGGGAGCAGATGCAAGAGTCTCCCCTATAATCTCAGGATGATAGCTCTGATCTCTGTCTCTTCAGTGTCTTCTCCCACCAACACAACATGCAAGACAGCATTCCTACTCCTCTGATAAAATGATCCTCATTCTCTGAATATTGACTTGGTTTTCCCATGGCATTTCTAGGAATTCTAGCCAGACTTGAGCTTTACCTGGAAACCACCAGCCTATGAGGTATCTAACTTGGATGACAAGGATATAATCACAGGAAAGTCAATCCAACAAAAGTGGATTTTTGAAACAATAGGATATTGACTCTACATTACGTTTCCCCTTCTAGAAAGGAAAATAACATGGGTTGCATTTTTGAAATTGTAAAATAATGCAAATTTCTTATTTTAACAGCTCAGATCTCAGTTGCCAAGTAACAAAACCCACAAGTTCTCTGTATTTTCCATGAGCTTTCAAAGTGTATGTTTCTGGCATACTTCAGGGCAAGGAGGAACTTGTTGCTAAATATATTGCATGTTCTTCCTACAAGATATTTGGGAATTTCTCAGAACAACCTAGGGGGTTGAAGGGGTGACTGAAAAGTCACTGCTGGCTTTTCCTCCCTGAGCTGTTGATTCTATTACTAATGAGAGACAAAGACTAATTGTTCCTCCCCTGATGAATGTTGCTTTCAGAAGCCAGAGGCACTTCTGAAAAAATGGAGCATTAACCCTGGTGAGTTCAGAAAGGGACATGGAGGAGAATAAATCTAGGAGCCTATCTTCCTTGTAGGTAGCTTTCTAACAATTCAAAACCTGTAAAAATTTTTGTCAGTTCAAACATTAGATGCCTGGCGCTGTGTCTTATCTTTTTGTTCCACACACATGGTGAAAATTAATATCTCCCTCTTCCAAATTCTTACAGACCTTATTTTCTATATAAGCCCCTGGTACTCATCATATGCTGCCTCCACTACTGATGTTATGATACAGGTGTTGCTTCCCTGATAAGATCACAAGATTCAGGGAGCAGATATAACTCGTACTTCTTGTGTATCATCCACTGCCATAGGAAAACTGCTCTATATGTAGGCTCTAAATGTATGTTAAGAGAATAAGCATTCCATATATGACTGAGTTAAGGGAACACAAGTAATATCTGCTGACAATATTTCCCACACTCCCCGTTTCCTTCCCTGAATCCCAAACAACCACACACACTCTCTCTCTCTGTCCCCTTTCCCTCCTATAGATATTAAAGCAAAAGTATTTTTTCATTTTCATTAGTCCCAGTTCCTAACATTTCTTGACCTTTCCTGATTTCTTATATTAAAATATATTAAGAACTGGGCCTGTGTTTAGTTTCATCTTGGTCTTCCTTTGAGTCATGATTCTGTAGAATCAGCACTCCTTGGCTTTCTTTCCTATCTCAGTCTCTTCTGTGGGTTCCTGCCTGGGGTTTATCTCCCAGTTGTGGGTACTCCTTGGCATTGTGCCTACTTGCTGATCTTAGAAATCACTCCAGGTAACATTTTCTATTACCAGCTACAAGCTGGTGACTGCCAGTTTATCTGCAGACCAGCTCTCTCCTCTGAGCACCGGACCTATGTAATCAAGTGCACTACTGGACATCTTCACAGGGCACCTCAAACCCTGTATGACCAAACCACATTCCTCAGCTTCCCTCTTCAACCTGCTCTTACTCCTGTTTCTGATCTCTGAAAATGGCATCAGCATCGAGCCAGTTCCCTAAACCAGACCTTGTGCCCTAGCTAACCACCAGTCTTTAACGGC
>NW_011494945.1:2270823-2272771 GCF_000754665.1 Bison bison bison | reverse complement strand
CTTTAACGGCTGTCATGCTTACTACCTTCGGGTCCTTAGGCTTCCCTCATAGCTCAGTTGGTAAAGAATCTGCAATGCAGAAGACCTGGGTTTGATTCCTGGGTTGGGAAGACCCCTGGAGAAGGAAATGGCAAGCCACTCCAGTTTTCTTGCCTAGAGAATCCCATGGACAGAGGAGCCTGGCAGGCTACTGTCCATGGTGTCACAAGAGTTGAACACGACTTAGTGTCTAAACAACCATCTGGTCCTTAGGCTCAATCAGGCAACAGCATCACTCACATCACACTGTGTTCAGTTGTTTCCAACTCTTTGTGACCCTTTGGACCATAGAACACCAGGCTCCTCTGGCCATGGGATTTTTCAGGCAAGAATACTGGAATGGGTTGCCATTTTCCTCCTCCAGGGGATCTTCCCAACCCAAGGATCAAACACACATCTCCCGTGTTTCCTGCATTGCCGGTGGATTCTTTATCTGCTGAGCCATCAGGGAAGCCCATCAGTCACACTAACGAAGTCCTGTTCTAACTGGTCTCTCCACAGATGTGTGGTTTTAAGTCTTTCAGGTCATTTGAATCTGAAACCAGAGTGATCCTTCTAAAATATAAATTTGATCATCTCACCCTGTGCCTAAAAATCTTTCAATAAATTTCATTCTTGTAGACGCAGCAAAATTCCTTAGTTTGGCTTACAAATGCCTATGCTACCTCATGCCTGCCATGCCAGCCCCAACTCTAACCTTTCTATTCCACCTAAAGATCTTCGCTACCTCAAATGCTCCCTCTCATTTTCGAGTCTTGGCTTGTGCTCATTCCTCAGCCTGTCACACTGTCTTCTAAGTCTAGTCCCCAGTTTTTCCCCAACTCCTGTTTATCCTTCGTTTTATCTCCTCCTTGTCCAAGAAGCCTTTCCCAGTCCCTCAGTACAGGTTATGTGCCCCTCCTTGGTATTCCCAGAGTCCATGTGCTCCCCCTTTATCTCATTTATCATATGGTGTTGTTCTTGGCTATTTTTTGTTCCAAATTTCACACCAGTCACTTCCAGGAGGGCAGAGATTCCATTTTGTTTGAAGCTTAATCCTCAGCACCTGGCCCAATGCCTGGCACATAGTTAGTGCTCAGATAGTATTTGCTGATGAGCATCTTGCATAATAACTCATATGAAATCACTTCCTCAATGCGAGGGAGATACACTGATGAGAAAATTATTTCTCATCTTGTATTTCAAGCCAGGAACAGCTTTTCCCACCCTTACTGGTGGTTTCAGTTGTCAAGAAGAGGCAACTTCCTTATTAAGTGAAGTAGAGGTAGGAACTATACAGAGGAGCTGGGTATGAATGGTTGTAGGGTCCGGTGAGAACAGATTCCGGTTCATCATGAGGTCTACCCAGAGCATGAGTCTAGAAACCTCTAATTTAATACCCTGAAGCTGCTGTTCCATTTGACTTTTTGACTGATCTGAGATACAGCCAACAGTAAGAATATTCCAGACTTCTAGTACACTCTCGAAGGCTATAGATCAGTTTTTCTATGCTCATTAAATACATAATAATAATGGTCACTCATACTTGTCTGATTCTACATCAAAGGGAACCTGTTTCTTATTTGACTTTCAGACTACCTGGCACTCCTGTTAATTTCAAAGGGACTCTGGGTTTGACTCCTCTCCAAGTAGACACTGAGCAACCTAAGAAAAGTTGAAATATATTCAATGATTTAGTGATTAGTAACCACACATTGAAGTTAAAGACTGAGGTGTAAACAAATCCACATCTTGCCCTGAGGGGGTTAGGGAGAACGTCTTTAAGAAGGTGATTAAAACAAAGTTAATAAACAAACAAGCAAACTACTAAAGGTCTTGGCTGGCAGGGCCTGTAGAACATGTTGATTCCTTTCCAAGGGGAAAAAAAGGGTCTGAATTAGATAATAACTCCACCAAGAGGCATTTAAAA